>NW_022990458.1:0-54385 GCF_902827175.1 Gymnodraco acuticeps
AGCAGGAGAGGACTCTTTAAAGTAGAGACACTACATACTGATATACACCTGAACATCAGCAGGAGAGGACTCTTTAAAGTAGAGACACTACATACTGATATACACCTGAACATCAGCAGGAGAGGATCTTTAAAGTAGAGACACTACATACTGATATACACCTGAACATCAGCAGGAGAGGACTCTTTAAAGTAGAGACACTACATACTGATATACACCTGAACATCAGCAGGAGAGGACTCTTTAAAGTAGAGACACTAACATACTGATATACACCTGAACATCAGCAGGAGAGCACTCTTTAAAGTAGGACACTACATACTGATATACCTGAACATCAGCAGGAGAGGACTCTTTAAAGTAGAGACACTACATACTGATATACACCTGAACATCAGCAAGGAGAGAACTCTTTAAAGTAGAGACACTACATACTGATATACACCTGAACATCAGCAGGAGAAGACTCTTTAAAGTAGAGACACTACATACTGATATACACCTGGAACATCAGCAGGAGAAGGACTCTTTAAAAGTGAGACCACTACATACTTAATTACACCTGACATCAGCAGGAGAGGGAACGCTTAAAGGTAGAGACACTACATACTGATATACACCTGAACATCAGCAGAGAGGACTCTTTAAAGTAGAGACACTACATACTGATATAACACCTGGAACATCAGCAGGAGAGGACTCTTTAAAAGTAGAGACACTACATACTGATATACACCTGAACATCAGCAGGAGAGGACTCTTTAAAGTAAGAACACTACATCTGATAGACAACCTGAACATCAGAAAAGGACTCTTTAAGTAGAGACACTACATACTGATATACACCTGAACATCAGCAGGAGAGGACTCTTTAAAAGTAGAGACACTAATACTGATATACACCTGACATCAGCAGGAGAGGACTCTTTAAAGTAAGACAACTACATACTGATATAACACCTGAACATCAGCAGGAGAGGACTCTTTAAAGTAGAGACACTACATACTGATATACACCTGAACATCAGCAGGAGAGGACTCTTTAAAGTAGAGACACTACATACTGATACACACTGAACATCGGCAGGAGAGGACTCTTTAAAGTAGAGATACTACATACTGATATACACCTGAACATCAGCAGGAGAGGACTCTTTAAAGTAGAACACTACATACTGATATAACACCTGAACATCAGCAGGAGAGGACTCTTTATAGTAGAGACACTACATACTGATATACACCTGAACATCAGCAGGAGAGCCCTCTTTAAAGTAGAGACACGACATACTGATATACACCCTGAACATAAGCAGGAGAGGACTCTTTAAAGTAGAGACACTACATACTGATATACACCTGAACATCAGCAGGAGAGGACTCTTTAAAGTAGACACTACATACTGATATACACCTGGACATCAGCAGGAGAGGACTCTTTAAAGTAGACACTACATACTGATATACACCTGAACATCAGCAGGAGAGGACTCTTAAAGTAGAGACACTACATACTGATATACACCCTGAAACATCAGGAGAGGACTCTTTAAAGTAGAGACACTACATACTGATATACACCTGAACATCAGCAGGAGAGGACTCTTTAAAGTAGAGACACTAAATACTGATATACACCTGAACATCAGCAGGAGAGGACTCTTTAAAGTAGAGACACTACATACTGATATATACCTGAACATCAGCAGGAGAGGACTCTTTAAAGTAGAGACACTACATACTGATACACACCTGAACATCGGCAGGAGAGGACTCTTTAAAGTAGAGACACTAAATACTGATATACACCTGAACATCAGCAGGAGAGGACTCTTTAAAGTAGAGACACTAAATACTGATACACCTGAACATCAGCAGGAGAGGACTCTTTAAAGTAGAGACACTACATACTGATATACACCTGGACATCAGCAGGAGAGGACTCTTTAAAGTAGAGACACTACATACTGATATACACCTGAACATCAGCAGGAGAGGACTCTTTAAAGTAGAGACACTACATACTGATATATACCTGAACATCAGCAGGAGAGGACTCTTTAAAGTAGAGACACTACATACTGATACACACCTGAACATCGGCAGGAGAGGACTCTTTAAAGTAGAGATACTACATACTGATATACACCTGAACATCAGCAGGAGAGGACTCTTTAAAGTAGAAACACTACATACTGATATACACCTGAACATCAGCAGGAGAGGACTCTTTAAAGTAGAGACACTACATACTGATATACACCTGAACATCAGCAGGAGAGGACTCTTTAAAGTAGAGACACTACATACTGATATACATCTGAACATCAGCAGGAGAGGACTCTTAAAGTAGAGACACTACATACTGATATACACCTGAACATCAGCAGGAGAGGACTCTTTAAAGTAGAGACACTACACACTGATATACACCTGAACATCAGCAGGAGAGGACTCTTTAAAGTAGAGACACTACATACTGATATACACCTGAACATCAGCAGGAGAGGACTCTTTAAAGTAGAGACACTACATACTGATATACACCTGAACATCAGCAGGAGAGGACTCTTTAAAGTAGAGACACTACATACTGATATACACCTGAACATCAGCAGAGAGGACTCTTTAAAGTAGAGACACTACATACTGATATACACCTGAACATCAGCAGGAGAGGACTCTTTAAAGTAGAGACACTACATACTGATATACACCTGAACATCAGCAGGAGAGGACTCTTTAAAGTAGAGACACTACATACTGATATACACCTGAACATCAGCAGGAGAGGACTCTTTAAAGTAGAGACACTACATACTGATATACACCTGAACATCAGCAGGAGAGGACTCTTTAAAGTAAAGACACTACATACTGATATACACCTGAACATCAGCAGGAGAGGACTCTTTAAAGTAGACACTACATACTGATATACACCTGAACATCAGCAGGAGAGGACTCTTTAAAGTAGAGACACTACATACTGATATACACCTGAACATCAGCAGGAGAGGACTCTTTAAAGTAGACACTACATACTGATATACACCTGAACATCAGCAGGAGAGGACTCTTTAAAGTAGAGACACTACATACTGATAACACCTGAACATCAGCAGGAGAGGACTCTTTAAAGTAGAGACACTACATACTGATATACACCTGAACATCAGCAGGAGAGGACTCTTTAAAGTAGAGACACTACACACTGATATATACCTGAACATCAGCAGGAGAGGACTCTTTAAAGTAGACACTACATACTGATATACACCTGAACATCAGCAGGAGAGGACTCTTTAAAGTAGAGACACTACATACTGATATACACCTGAACATCAGCAGGAGAGGACTCTTTAAAGTAGACACTACATACTGATATACACCTGAACATCAGCAGGAGAGGACTCTTTAAAGTAGAGACACTACATACTGATATACACCTGAACATCAGCAGGAGAGGACTCTTTAAAGTAGAGACACTACATACTGATATACACCTGAACATCAGCAGGAGAGGACTCTTTAAAGTAGAGACACTACATACTGATATACACCTGAACATCAGCAGGAGAGGACTCTTTAAAGTAGATACACTACATACTGATATACACCTGAACATCAGCAGGAGAGGACTCTTTAAAGTAGACACTACATACTGATATACACCTGAACATCAGCAGGAGAGGACTCTTTAAAGTAGATACACTACATACTGATATACACCTGAACATCAGCAGGAGAGGACTCTTTAAAGTAGAGACACTAAACACTAATATGGACCTGAACATGAGTATACAAAGTCTTTCAGGACAGGAGAAGGTATTATCCTTTATGTAGTCCTCATGTTCTCCAGTCCCTCAGGAGGAGATGTGTTTAGAGGATTTCAGTCGAGACACGTCTCCTCTCTGTTTGGTGATTTGTGTGATTGTTCAGATCGTTTCTCGTGACTTCAGCTCACAGCAGAACGTACACCGAGCCTCCGGAGACTCTTCAGCATCTGGACTCGTTTTCAGATTTATCTTGGAGCGCTGCACATTGCGTCACGTGTCCCCGGAGAGGATCAAAACAGGAATGCGTGTTTTACATGAACACCTCTGCGCTCACACACCTTCCCCGCGGGGAAACTCTGAACGTATTCCTCATGTCATGTTGACGAATTCCTCTCTAAAATAAAACCCATCTGCTGCTCCACGCCCACCGTTTGACCCAAAACATGGTGACATCACCCCGAGGAACCCTCACACACACGCACACACACAAAAACACACACACAGTCTTCCTGCATGCACGTGTGTTCCTCAACACTGGCTGTTTTATTTTGTTTCTCTCATGTCTCTCACACCACTGTTTGCTTACATACACTCAAATCCTTAACTCCCAGGGTGCATCTGTGTCACTGATGACATCATGATAAGCTGATATCATCCACCCAGCGTGTGTGTGTGTGTGTGTGTGTGTGTGTGTGTGTGTGTGTGTGTGTGTGTGTGTGTGTGTGTGTGTGTGTGTGTGTGTGTGTGTGTTGTGTGTGGTGTGTGTGTGTGTGTGTGTGTGTGTGTGTGTGTGTGTGTGTGTGTGTGTGTGTGTGTGTGTGTGTGTGTGTGTGTGTGTGTGTGATGTGTGTGTGTGTGTGTGTGTGTGTGTGTGTGTGTGTGTGTGTGTGTGTGTGTGTGTGTGTGTGTGTGTGTGTGTGTGTGTGTGTGTGTGTGTGTGTGTGTGTGTGTGTGTGTGTGTGTGCTCCCTGGTGTGTCTTTCTTATTTTTGTCTGCATCAATATTTTATTTTTATTTCAACACGTGTATCTTGGGAGTGTGTGGGTTAGAGAAACTCCCTCTGGAAGGAACGCAGGGATTGTAGCCTCTGCAGACCATTTACATGCACTAAACACCTACAGAACACTATTGTTCATTTATTCATTTATATAAACGGGGACAGTGTCTGTAATTCTGTAAATGTGCCAGAGTTAGCAAAGAGGCTATTTTTCATCTGTAGTCCCTGGACAGATTTTGGAAGTCACCCTAAAGACACATTTCATTTTAAACAAGTAAATGCAATCAAATAAAAACATGCAGTTCTGGAAATGTTACTAGAGGAGAGGGAACACCGCAGAGAGGAGAGTAGGGCCTCTTTCATGATCAGACTTCCCTCTGCTTCTACTTGTCACAAACGTCCATCTTCACATCTGTAATGTTGCACAGACCTCTGTGACACTGCAGTGATATGAACCAGTGTGAGGAGATGATTAGCACACACACACACACAAACACACACACACACACACACACACACACACACAGCAGCAGTACTTACAGAAAGAGCATTGTCTGACTTTCCATTGGAGGGTGGAGCGAGAGGAAAGGAATGGATGGAGCTTTTGGGGGAGGGGGACGGAGAGAGAAAACTGCTTCCAATGCTGAGTAGTAAAAATATAAAGAATGTGACCCAGTTGAGGGAAACAAAGTGAAAGAGTTTGCCAACATTTCAGAGCGACCCGTGGAGACACATGAAGAATGAGAGAGTGCAGAAAGAGAGAGAGAACAAGAGACTCAGATCTAGTCACTGTGATGTAAGAAACAGTCAAAGTCGAGTGATTTTACTTTTTTGCGAAGACTTTTTTAAATATTGGTTGAGAAGTGCAAAAAGGAATCCTCAAACCCTGACATGACTCAGCGTTTCATCCCTTCCTGTGTCTGGAGGTCAATGGTTTCTGAATGTGTTTTTGGTTGCTAGCCTGAAATAAGGTTTGTAGTTTAACACAAGCTGAAGAGATTTTACTGTTTTGTTCTACGACATAAAATATGTCAGTAAATACCTCACTGGTGGATTTAAAAACAGAGGTAGCTAACAAGTGTTTAAATTAGACGACTAAATGTCATCACGCCCAACATTAGCCTCCTTTAGCTTAGCGGTGGTGAAGTCATGTGACCGTGCTGTAGTTCCTTTATAGCCCAACATTAGCCACCTTTAGCTTAGCGGTGGTGACGTGAAGTCATGTGACCGTGCTGTAGTTCCTTTATAGCCCAACATTAGCCTCCTTTAGCTTAGCGGTGGTAACGTGAAGTCAAGTGACCGTGCTGTAGTTCCTTCATAGCCCGATATTAGCCACCTTTAGCTTAGCGGGGGTGTCGTGAAGTCATGTGACCGTGCTGTAGTTCCTTCATAGCCCGATATTAGCCTCCTTTAGCTTAGCGGGGGTGTCGTGAAGTCATGTGACCGTGCTGTAGTTCCTTCATAGCCCGATATTAGCCACCTTTAGCTTAGCGGGGGTGTCGTGAAGTCATGTGACCGTGCTGTAGTTCCTTCATAGCCCGATATTAGCCACCTTTAGCTTAGCGGGGGTGTCGTGAAGTCATGTGACCGTGCTGTAGTTCCTTTCTAGCCCAACATTAGCCACCTTTAGCTTAGCGGTGGTGACGTGAAGTCATGTGACCGTGCTGTAGTTCCTTTATAGCCCAACATTAGCCGCCTTTAGCTTAGCGTGATAGTAATAGTTGTAATAATAGTTACAGCAAGGGGACAGTGCAGCTTATAGAGGCAAACACACCATAAAATCAAATCAAAAAGGTACACATCCACGGTATAAAACTGTAGCATGTCACAACAAAACGAAAGCTAAACGCGGGTCATAGAAAACGTGCAATCTTTACAACATCTGTAATGTTTTCCAGCTAACCCACCCTGCACATGGCAGCTGTCTCTGGACGCTCTGAAAGAACCCGGTCTTCAGAGCTCAGAAACCATTATCCAGAATGCCCTTTGGCCAGATGCTCGGCCCCTAATTGTCCCGTGCAGCAGCAGAACAGTTGCTGTGAATCATCTGCTGTAAACAAGGCTGCTCCTTCAGGGCAGGAAGCGGCTCCAAACGGCCCACAGCACATTAATGCTGGGGCTTAGACCAACAAACGCAAGGACGTATGGTAAAGCTTTTCATAAGGATTCATCCTCAATGTCTTCAGATTGTACGGGACACATTTGAAGTCGATCAGATGGAAACTGTTTGAGGTGTTCGGTCAAACACACAACCCTGAAATGGTCAAAACGCAGAATAAAGAAGTGTCCGACTTCCTGTTTGGTTCACGAACTCGCTCCAATTGACTTTTTTTGTCGTCCTCACGTTTTAAATGTACCCACCAAATATCATACATGTAGGACATTTGCAAATATAGGGGCTGCATTTTAAATACTTAAATTTGGAAACACCCATTCGCGGACACACTATTCTACTCACATGTTCACTTGGTTTCAATGATTTGATATCCCTCGTATGGGTCTGTGAAAACCAATAGACGCGATAATGATCAAACCAGAAAGTAATAATGGTTTCAAATATACACTGGAATAAAATAAGTTGCCTTAAATGGGGTAGAAAGAAGCATGAATACCCAAATAAAGTACAATTATGTTCAAATACTTGAATAAATGTACTTTCCGCTAAACGCATCCACACTTTAAACTAATGACTTTGACAGTAATGTAATATAACCTGTCTCTCTGTATTATTTAATAAGTCATGTCTGTTTCTGTTAATACTCTCTCCAACATGTCAGCAGAATCCTAATGTTTCCAGATGTGGCTCCGGAGAGAACGTGAAGCTGCACAAACAGAGTTTTAACAGTTTAATGGGATGTTAGCGAGCGTTAGCGAGGTGTCGGGTCTCCTCTTAACGCCCGTGAGGCAGTAATGACAGAGGCCGGTGTTAACATGGTGTCGAATACAGCGCTGTCTGCAGATCCTGCCAGAACTCTTTAATCTGAGCAAATATCAGAGGTGTGGCTCTGCAGATTTCAGCGTGAGGATCGGGTTCAGAGGACCAGAACTACCTCACCCTGTTCCTGTGAGCAGAGCAGCTGCTTTCTGCTGAACACGGCTTCAGTTACTACTTTCGATTCAAACACTTCTTTCTTTCTGACGTTTTGTTTTTAGTTTTGACTTCTTCCATATGGTCCTGCTGCTCAGGGCGGGAAGTGCTGTCAGCTGGCCTAACCCAGTCAGACCCTAACCCAGTCAGACCCTAACCCAGTCAGACCCTAACCCAGTCAGACCCTAACCCAGTCAGACCCTAACCCAGTCCGACCCTAACCCAGTCAGACCCTAACCCAGTCCGACCCTAACCCAGTCAGACCCTAACCCAGTCCGACCCTAACCCAGTCCGACCCTAACCCAGTCAGACCCTAACCCAGTCCGACCCTAACCCAGTCAGACCCTAACCCAGTCAGACCCTAACCCAGTCCGACCCTAACCCAGTCAGACCCTAACCCAGTCAGACCCTAACCCAGTCCGACCCTAACCCAGTCAGACCCTAACCCAGTCAGACCCTAACCCAGTCCGACCCTAACCCAGTCAGACCCTAACCCAGTCAGACCCTAACCCAGTCAGACCCTAACCCAGTCAGACCCTAACCCAGTCAGACCCTAACCCGAATCAGACCCTAACCCAGTCAGACCCTAACCCAGTCAGACCCTAACCCAGTCAGACCCTAACCCAGTCAGACCCTAACCCAGTCAGACCCTAACCCAGTCCGACCCTAACCCAGTCAGACCCTAACCCAGTCAGACCCTAACCCAGACCCTAACCCAGTCAGACCCTAACCGAATCCCAGACCCTAACACAGTAGACCCTAAACCCAATCGGACCCTAAACCTAGTCAGACCCTAACCCAGTCAGACCCTAACCGAATCAGACCCATAACCCAGTCAGACCCTAACCCAGTCGACCCTAACCCAGTCAGACCCTAACCCAGTCAGACCCTAACCCAGTCAGACCCTAACCCAGTCAGACCCATAAACCGAATCAGACCCTAACCCAGTCAGACCCTAACCCAGTCAGACCCTAACCCAGTCAGACCCTAACCCAGTCAGACCCTAACCCAGTCAGACCCTAACCCAGTCAGACCCTAACCCAGTCAGACCCTAACCCAGTCAGACTCGCTCAGCTTTAACGTACCGTTCATTTAGATGTAAAAGTTCTGCACTTTGCCAAAGTTATGATTCAGAGCTTCTGAAACGCAGCAGAATAATAATCACGCTGATCCGATATCCGAGACATCTTCTGATTCATCTTTCCTCTCAAACTTCACGCTCTTTCTGGCCCGACAGCTCAATCTCACTCATTCTGATCGTTTTACTTCATTTTGTATTCTCCCATCTTTTTGTGATAAAACCAGGCGAGGCCGAAAGCTTTAAACTCCATCAGCAGAAACATTTCATCTCTACGCCCGGTTTCTTCTCACTGACACCTTTATAAGAAGTCAATGCTTTCGGACAAACTCCATTACTGTTCTCTCACAGATTCCCAGCCGCTTCGATCTCCTCCAAACACCTTGTCACTTGTATTACTTTGCATTTGAAAGAATCTACCAGCTGCATTAATCAGAATCAGAATTCCTTTTATTCGAGGGGACGTTTACGGCATGCACTTTGTATTTAAATGAAGCATCATTACTATTTACAGAAGGTCACATTCAGGTAGACGAGTAGCAGCAGTATTTATCAAATAAGTGTAACATGTAGAAAGTGTGGTAGAGGGCAGGTTAGCGGAGTTAACATGTCTGTCTGCAGCGGGTAGATTACAGTTTTAAAATAATGTTTTGCACGGTTATTTGAACAGATTCTTGTTACAGTAATGGATGGACTGGGAGCAGCCAGTATTCATATAATCATAATAACATGTGTATTAATCTCCTCTCCACTCTCTGGTAGATGTGTATGGAGCTGGAGGTTTCTCCGATCATGGGGCTTCCTTCAGGGGGGGCCCATCTTCAGGGTCCTTTGACCAGGACCAGAACCAGGACCAGAACCAAGGTCCAGCCCCGGGGATCGGCTTCTCTCCGGGGGGTCCAGGATCTGCTCCATCAGGCCCCCCCAACCCGAACTACAACAACATCCATATCCCACCGGGGGCCCACGCTCCAGCCAACACCCCCGCAGAGATGCCCCCCGCCTCAGGTGAGAGACTGGAAGGACGTCTGACAAAAGGTCAACATTTCGAGGTCAAAGTGAAATTCGAAAAAGAAAAGTTCAGAAAAAATATTAAACAAAAGAAAAAGTCTCATATTAAGAGGAAAAGTCAAATTATGAAAATAAAGTAGATTTATGAAAAAATATTAAACTGTGAGAAAACATTTTTCTAAAACATTTTTAGAAAAAAGTCAAATTCTTAAACAAAAATCTAATTCTGAGAAAATATTAAACTGTGAAAAAATAATTCAGTTTCTTAAAAAAAAGTCACAATATGAGAAAAAAGTCAACACCCCTAGAGCTGCCCCCGCCTCGGGGGAGAGGCTGTCTGTTCAAGCGTCTGTGGGTTCAAGAAAAGCGCTATAGAAATAAAATGTATTATTTAAGTCAAATTCTGAAAAGAAAAGTCATAATTTCGAGAGAAAAGTCAAATTTGAAAATAAAGTGAAATAAAAAAAAGTATGAGGAAAAAAAGTCAGATTTCTTTAAAAAAGTCTGTCCGTCTGAAATAACCATCCAAAGTCTTTTTTCCAAATTATATCGTTTTTAATATATATTTTAAATTTAAGGTGTTTTTTTTGTCCCAACAGAAGCCGCTAAACCAGTGCCTATTCCCAGATCAGTTCCCCTCCCTGTGGACCCCAGACTGATGCAGGGTCAGCAAGAGGGTGAGCGCACACACACACACACACACACACACACACACACACACACACACACACACACACACACACACCACACACGTGCAAGCTTACTATTTTTAAGTCTTTATTTTCCTGTGAATTTCTGAGAAAAAAAATCACGTTTTAAGAAAAGTGAAATGAGAAAAATGACACATTATGAAAATAAAGTTAAATTATGAAAAATATTCTAATTCTGAAGAAATATTAAACTATGAGAATTTGTTGTAATTTCTTTAAAAAGAAAGTCAAGAAAGTAAAATAAGAGGCAAGCAAATATTAAACTATGAGAAATAAAGTAAAATTCTGAGAAGAATTAAACAAAAAAATATTAAACTATGGGAAAAAATGCAATAAAAAAAAAGTCCAAATATGAGAAAAAAGTCAGTTTAAGAAAAAAGTCAGTTTAAGAAAAAAGTCAGTTTAAGAAAAAAGTCAGTTTAAGAAAAAAGTCAAATACATTTAAAAAAGTGAAATTGTGAAAAAAAATCACAGTTTAAGAAAAAATAGTGAAAAAGTTAAATTCTTAAAAAAAAAGTCAAAATATGAGAAATGTTACAAAAAAGTCAAATTCTTAAAAAAATGTAATTCTGTTTTCCCAGATCAGGGAAAAGCGTACGAGCATTTCAGTTTTTTTTTCAACATCTCATGAACTCAGAACCAATGCCTTATTCTGCAATGTAAACAAACATTAAACTCAGCGTGAGTCCAAGTGATTCGGATCCGCTCCGAACTTCAATGTCTGCTTTCTGCTGTTTCCCCACGATGAGAGCAGAGCCTCCTCGCTGGATGAGACTCAGTGTTTGGTCAGCTTGGTTCTGTCAGCCTCCGCCCCTCAGTCCCTGAGGAGCAGCCTCTTATAATGGGTGTAACTCTGCAGACTCTAACCCTGTCTCCTCTCTCTCTCCAGGAGTGCATCTCACCGCTGATGACTTCACCAAGGCTCAGAAGTTGTGTAAATACGCTGGCAGCGCTCTTCAGTACGAGGACGTGAGCACAGCCGTGACTAACCTGCAACAAGCTCTGCGACTTCTCACCACCGGACACGAGTGAAGCCTTCCTCCTCCTCTTCCTCATCCTCTTCCTCCTCACTACAGTTTGAAGAGCAAAGCTTATTAACATAACAAACGCAACGCTCCTTTTTGCTGATATCAACATGCATGAGTGTTTCTATAAAACATATCAGCAACAACGAGATTTAATGTCATTTATTCAAAAAAGAAAATTAAAACAATGAGACATAGCAACAGAAATGTGTTTATAAAACAACATATTAAAACGAGCTCGAGTAGAATAAGACAAAAAAGAAAAGTTGATCAAATGTGTTTAAAACACACGTTGACACTCCTAACAAATATAGTGCTCCTCTGATATTGATGACTTTTGATTAACATTTACCAAACTCTCTTTTGATTGTTCAGCCTTTTTACGGCAGAGGGTCAGGGCCACGGGAAAATACATTTGATTTCTAACCCAACATTTATTTTTGATTCTAAAATATAAGTAAACATTTTGAGAGAAATCTGAATTCTGAGATAAAAAATCTTTATTTTGAGAATAAAGTCAGAATTTTGACGTAAAAGTCAGAATTCTGAAATGAAAGTAAACATTTTGAGAAAAGTCTGAATTCTGAGATTAAAAAAAAATCTAAATTTGGATGAAAGTCAGAATCTTGAGAAAAGTCAGGATTTTGAATTTCCACAGAATTCCCCCCAAAAAATCCCTTTTGTTCAGATCTCAAAAACCTTTTCTCATGTCGCCCTAATCCTCTTCTGTATTTTTGTGTTGACCTGATTCTGTCAAAGGATCCTTCGCTGATCAGCTGATCGCTTTAAACTCACTGTGACTCCGAAAAAACTGACAGGCGATGAAAGAAAAAAGTGAAATGTAAAAAGTTTAAATCGTTTACAAACCGTAAATATTCAGATTTTAAAATGTCTTCTCTTATCTGTAAAACGTCTCTCCTCCTATTGGCTGGCGCACAACCTTCTGTAGTGATTGATGGTTTAGGGGCGGGACATCTCTAAGTGCTTGACCAATCACAACAGCAGTCTCTGAAACCCAAATGAAACGTTAAAGGATCTGCTGCTGGAGACGTCCTCTCACTGCTTTCTGTTTTGCTCTGAAGTATTTTATTTTGACGTGTTTCCATCCGTCTCTGTGTGTACGATGATCTTTTCTTTGTTCTGGTGGATTTTAAACCCAGATCTGCCAGAACCTCTGTTGATTTATTTGAATAAAATGGTTTGAGATGTTCACGGTGACTTCTCTGTTCTTGGGCTGCACTCACTCAACATGTCTAACACATGGAAGATTCATTCATTAAAGAACTTTGTTCTGATGATATCTGTGAGCTAAGATATAGACATGTTTCTCCACCTGTGATTATCAATCATTAAACAGAGAGGATTGTGGGTTTTCCAAGTAAACAATGAATTATTATTCTGATTATAGTTCAGGTTTTGAAAATAAATGAAAGTAATATTATTGAAACCGTTTTATAGAATCAGAATCGGGTTTATTACCAAGTAAGTTAACCCATGCATGAGAGTAACACATGCGTCACTTCCGAGCGAAAATTATGGCTCCGCCCACTTTTGGGGGAACACCACGCTGTCATTTGAATGGCGGTGTTACGTCCCCACTAGGGATGAGGAAATGCAACACACCCCAGTTGGAATTGGTATCATTATAAAGCAGGGGTCGCCAACACGTCGATCGCGACCTACCAGTAGCTCGCGGAGGTTTTCCGAGTAGCTCACCAGAGGGCGCTAAAGTGCAGTTGACATGTTGAGACATATTGATTTATGTAGTATATTTTGAGAGTAAGAAAGATAGAGAAAAAGAGATGCAGTCATGGAAGGTCCGTCAAAGAAGAAATCTAAAATATACTACTTTCATGACGAGTGGGAACATGAATTTTTATTTACGAGCATCAAAGACAAGTGTGTGTGTTTAATTTGTGGCTCGAGTGTTGAAGAAGGGAAATGTGGAGCGGCACTTCACAAAAGTTCACGAAAACGTTTCAAAGGAGTATCCCGCCGGCAGTTGCCTTCGCGTTGAGAAGGTACAACAATTAAAAGCTATGCTACAAAGGCAACGCTCACTGTTCACGAAGCCTGCCAAGAAAGCTAGCCTAGCTACAGAAGCATCGTTCCGAGTCGCTCAGTATTTGGCAAAGAACAAAAAAGCTTTCACTGATGGCGGTGTTCTTCAAATCAAATCAAGTTTTATTTATATAGCACATTTATAAACGATGTTTGGTGGAGCCGAAGTGCTGAACATAAAATACAATCAGCCTACAGTACTTTACAGCAAATACAACAACACAGATTGTTCAGAATATCAGTATGAGGAAAACGACACCCTCTGTCCTTAGACCCTCTATGCTTAGACCCTCTGTCCTTAGACCCTCTGTCCTCAGACCCTCTGTCCTTAGACCCTCTGTCCTCAGACCCTCTGTCCTCAGACCCTCTGTCCTTAGACACTCTGTCCTCAGACCCTCTGTCCTCAGACCCTCTGTCCTCAGACCCTCTGTCCTCAGACCCTCTCTGGGAGGGATCCCTCTCCCAGGACGGACAGACGTGCAATAGATGCCGTGTGTAAATCCAAGAGATAATACATTTTACAGCATATAGACCGAATGTTAGGAAATGCATGTGTCTGTAATAAGAAGATGAATCCACGAGGATGTCAGCTACAATCCTGTGGAAGCCATCAGGGAAGCAGCATGGCGAGACCCAAGGCAGGACCGCAGAGTCAGGTTCAGCCACGTGTTCTTAAGGTGTTCTTAAGGGAGCGATGTCTGTTATGGCAGAGACTTTGTTCAGAGACCACAAGAGCAAGTCGGAGATCATGTCTGCCATTGACGATGTGCAACTGGGACCCAACACTGTGGCGAGGAGAGTGTCGGCGCTGTCAGTGGATGCCATGGGACAGTTGGAGCGGGACATGGTCAAGTGGTTCTCCATACAGTGCGACGAGTCGGTGGATGCGAGCGACACAGCTCAGCTGTCTGTATTTATCCGGATGATTTTTGTGGATTTTACGGCGAAAGAGGAATTTCTGACACTGCTTCCACTCAAAACAACAACAAGAGGTGTGGACGTGTATAATTATATTAAGAATTATTTCATAAATAAAGGCTTGCAAATGGAGAAGCTTGTATCCATAGCAACTGATGGACCCCCCAGCTATGAGAGGTCGCCACAACGGTTTTATCGCAAATTGTAAGTCAGATCCATATTTCCCACGTTTCCTGAGTTACCATTGCATCATTCACCAAGAAGCACTTTGTGCCAAAGTTATGGACTTCAATCACGTCATGAAACCTGTGATACAAATAATAAACTATCCGAGCGAAGGCAAAACAACACAGGAGCTTCAAAGTGTTTCTTGAGGAACTGTCAGCTGAATATGGAGATCTCCTTCTCCATGCTGAGGTGAGGTGGTTGAGTAGAGGGGAAATCCTACAGCGCTTCCTCTCATTGCTGAATGAGGTAAAGCTCTTCATGGAAGAGAGAGGGGAGGACACCTCCATCTTATCTGATGCTGGTACTTGACCTGGCCTTTTGGACTGATCTGACAGGAAAATTAAACCAGCTTAACCTTTAAAGCAAATCTGTGTCTATATCTCCAGCAAGTAAAGGGAAAGAGATTGCATCATTTCCCCTCTGTTCAAAAAGTACTGCAGGAGAATAAAGCTACTGCTGGCTTTCTTGACTTATCAAAGTACTGTGACTGCTTAACTAAGCTTGGGCAGGAATTTGAGGACAGGTTTCTTGACTTTAAGCAGCTTGAGCCCTGTGCAAGTTTCCTTGCTAACCCATTCAACATCGTGGATGTTACTCACATGTCTGAGCAACTGACCAGCCTTTTCAGTCTCGGTGCTTCAGAGTTGGAGCTGGAGATAATCAATCTCCAGAATGACATTCGGCTGAAAGCACATCAGATGGACGAAGATTTCTGGAAGCGATTGGACCCAGAGAAATTCAAAAACATTCAAACTGCTGCACTGAAACTGTCCTGCTTATTTGGGTCAGCATTCTCTGATATGAACTTTATCAAATCCAAATTCAGGACAAGACTTACTGATGAACACCTCAATGACTCAGAGTGAATTTGTCAGGATACACTCCCCAGTACAGTGCTCTGGTGGATGCTATGCAGTGCCAGGTGTCACATTAGCTGAGTCAGGAGAAAGACAACAATGCAGTGACAGACTGAATGTTTGAAGACATATGTTTGCTTGATGCAAGTTGAGAAAAGTACAAGCCATATTCCCCTTTTACATGTGAAACCAATTTGTGAAATGCTTGAAATAATTTAAACTATAGAGCTAGAAATGTTATTATTACAATTAGGAACTTTGCACTCTTATCTGTAAAACTGTTTACTGTAGTTATTGATGTTAAACAGAACTCAGTATTGCATGGTGATTATTTGTCTTTTTTTCTCTTCATGAGAAAGTCAAGTTTATTCATGTTAATGTTAATGTTTCTGCTCTTGAGTCACGAATGTGATATGTGCACTGAAATCTATATAAAACAACATGAGTAGCTCTTGGCCACTTTCTTTTTTCAATGGTAGCTACCGGTTAGAAAAAGGTTGGAGACCCCTGCTCTAGACACTAACTAAGCTACTCTACGCTCTAACTAAGCTACTCTACGCTCTAACTAAGCTACTCTAGACACTAACTAAGCTACTCTACGCTCTAACTAAGCTACTCTACGCTCTAACTAAGCTACTCTAGACACTAACTAAGCTACTCTAGACACTAACTAAGCTACTCTACGCTCTAACTAAGCTACTCTACGCTCTAACTAAGCTACTCTACGCTCTAACTAAGCTACTCTAACTAAGCTACTCTACGCTCTAACTAAGCTACTCTACGCTCTAACTAATCTACTCTACGCTCTAACTAAGCTACTCTAACTAAGCTACTCTAGACACTAACTAAGCTACTCTACACTCTAACTAAGCTACTCTACGCTCTAACTAAGCTACTCTACGCTCTAACTAAGCTACTCTACGCTCTAACTAAGCTACTCTAACTAAGCTACTCTAGACACTAACTAAGCTACTCTACACTCTAACTAAGCTACTCTACGCTCTAACTAAGCTACTCTACGCTCTAACTAAGCTACTCTACGCTCTAACTAAGCTACTCTAGACACTAACTAAGCTACTCTACGCTCTAACTAAGCTACTCTACGCTCTAACTAAGCTACTCTACGCTCTAACTAAGCTATTCTACGCTCTAACTAAGCTACTCTACGCTCTAACTAAGCTACTCTACGCTCTAACTAAGCTACTCTACGCTCTAACTAAGCTACTCTAACTAAGCTACTCTAGACACTAACTAAGCTACTCTACACTCTAACTAAGCTACTCTACGCTCTAACTAAGCTACTCTACGCTCTAACTAAGCTACTCTACGCTCTAACTAAGCTACTCTACGCTCTAACTAAGCTACTCTAACTAAGCTACTCTACGCTCTAACTAAGCTACTCTAACTAAGCTACTCTACGCTCTAACTAAGCTACTCTACGCTCTAACTAAGCTACTCTACACTCTAACTAAGCTACTCTAACTAAGCTACTCTAGACACTAACTAAGCTACTCTACGCTCTAACTAAGCTACTCTACGCTCTAACTAAGCTACTCTAGACTCTAACTAAGCTACTCTACACTCTAACTAAGCTACTCTAACTAAGCTACTCTACGCTCTAACTAAGCTACTCTACGCTCTAACTAAGCTACTCTACACTCTAACTAAGCTACTCTAACTAAGCTACTCTAGACACTAACTAAGCTACTCTACGCTCTAACTAAGCTACTCTACGCTCTAACTAAGCTATTCTACGCTCTAACTAAGCTACTCTAGACACTAACTAAGCTACTCTACGCTCTAACTAAGCTACTCTACGCTCTAACTAAGCTACTCTACGCTCTAACTATGCTACTCTAACTAAACTACTCTAGACACTAACTAAGCTACTCTACGCTCTAACTAAGCTACTCTACGCTCTAACTAAGCTACTCTAGACTATAACTAAGCTACTCTAGACACTAACTAAGCTACTCTACGCTCTAACTAAGCTACTCTACGCTCTAACTAAGCTACTCTACACTCTAACTAAGCTACTCTAACTAAGCTACTCTACGCTCTAACTAAGCTACTCTAGACACTAACTAAGCTACTCTAGACACCAGAGGTGTGGACTCGAGTCACATGACTTGGACTCGAGTCAGACTCGAGTCACACATTTTATGACTTGAGACTCGACTTGACAACATCACAAAAGACTTGCGACTCGACTTGGACTTGAACACCAATGACTCGGGACTTGACTTGGACTTGAGCCTTCTGACTTGAGGTGACTTGCTACTTTAATTCAGAGGTCTCCAACACGCCGATCGCGAGCTGCCGCTAGAAGAGCAGACTCCCGTCGGGGAAAGCAGAATCTTCAGCCACTCCTACTCTTGCTGAGAATCCTTGCAGGCAGGGGCGGGTCTTTATTTAGATCATACCATTATGTGAAAGAAGGGTGGGGGCACAGCATGTGCAGAGCGACGGGGAGACGGGGAGCCGGATTTAAATGCAAGCGCGTCGGAAAAAGTCAAGAAATGAGCGAAAACCGAAAAAAGAAGCAGCATCTGGCTGCTTTTCAATGATATTGGAGAAAGCAAAGCTGAGTGCAGGATTTGTAAAATGAAAATAACCTTCAGAGTAGGGTAAACACTCAGGATTTATTGTCAGAGGTGGGAGAAGTTCAGACAATTAAAAAAAGTTACAATCAGGGTTCCCGCGGGGTCTTAACAAGTCTTAAAAAGTCTTACATTTGATAATCAGAATTGAAGGCCTTAAAAAGGTCTTAAATATGATTCAGAAGGTCTTAAAAATGATCGGATTTGAAAGGTACTTCTATGTTGCGATAGCGTCTAAATGTGTTTTGGGGGAAATGTCCGGGCTGCAAAGTAACCAGTGCGGTAATAGCCTTTCAGTTCCCCCCAACAATTTGTATTGAATTAAATCAACATGGAACCAGTAATCACTAACTTTGTTTCCCCCGGCCCCTTGTTGGAGAACACCCAGCTAGTAACCTAGCAACCAAGCTTCAGCTCATGTAGCCTATCTTCGAATCTACTTACAAATAAATATGGGGAAGTGTAAGTTCAACCGTATTTGGTTGGAAAACATCTAATTTAGTGCTTGGTTGAAACCAGTGGAGGGAACGTGTTTGAAGCCCGCTGCACCTTTTGCAAAATCAATTAGTGTTTGTTTTGCTAGTGGAGCGTTAGCTAGTGCAGCGTTAGCTAGTGCAGCAGCAGCTAATGTAGCGTTAGCTAGTGCAGCAGCAGCTAATGCAGCGTTAGCTAGTGCAGCGTTAGCTAGTGCAGCAGCAGCTAATGTAGCGTTAGCTAGTGCAGCGTTAGCTAGTGCAGCAGCAGCTAATGCAGCGTTAGCTAGTGCAGCAGCAGCTAATGCAGCATCAGCTAATGTAGCGTTAGCTAGTGCAGCAGCAGCTAATGCAGCGTTAGCTAGTGCAGCAGCAGCTAATGCAGCGTTAGCTAGTGCAGCAGCAGCTAATGCAGCAGCAGCTAATGTAGCGTTAGCTAGTGCAGCAGCAGCTAATGCAGCGTTAGCTAGTGCAGCAGCAGCTAATGCAGCGTTAGCTAGTGCAGCAGCAGCTAATGCAGCAGCTCCCGCAACAACACCGGGGGACCTCCGGGCGAAGTTTGGGTCTACGTCAACCCTAAAAGCGGAGGTGCTGTAGACGCTAAATACCGTAGCTAAACACCAATCATACAACAGCAACGATGAAATAGTGTAGTCAAGGCAGCAGAGCTCTGAATATAGCTCTCTCTCTCTGAGACACACACACACACACACACACACACACACACACACACACACTAGGGCTGCTCGATTATGTTGGTCAATAATTAATATCACGATTATTAAATATGATTATTCATTGACTTTGAAAACATCCATTTATTGAACTTTAAAACAGATAATAATTTGAACAGTATCTTTTTAACTGTTGATTACCCTGAACGTATAATTCAACTGAAAAACCAATACAAAAATGTATTAAATAAATGATACATTACTAAAAAGTTAATTAGATCAAATATGTTGTGGTGCACTGTCACAACCTAGCAAAGCAAAATAATCGTTTTTTACGATTATGTTGTTTTCGTAATTGTGGCAGGCCAAAATCGTAATTGCGATTAAAATATGATTAATTGCACAGCCCTAACACACACACACTCAAGCACACACAGACGCACACACATACACACACTTTTTGTCTAACACGCTAACACAGTTCTGTACTGTTACGCTGTTGTGTTCAGTCACTGTTCTTATGTTGAACATGAATACATTTACTTTGTAAGTGATTATGGGACGTATTTCTTCGTTATATACATTTTCCTTCATACTTTATTGCCGTGAAATAGGTCTTAAATTCTATTCAAAGTGGTCTTAAAAAGGTGTTAAAAAGTCTAAAATTTGAGTTGGCGAAACCTGCAGGAACCATGTACAATAAAAAGTCCTGCATTCAAAATGTTACAAGTAAAAGTACAAAAGTATTAGCATCAAAATATACTTAAACTACCACCTGCAGAGGGATCTAGATTCAGGTGTTCTTTTCCTCATAGAGACCGCCTCGCTGCACATTATCCCTTGCATAAAGATAGATTGTGGGTCCCTTATAACATGTTGTACACAGTAGAAATAAACATTCTGGTTACCTCAACATCAGGGATCTTATCCATTAAACTCCTTCTGAATCAAACCGTCACGGTAGCCTTACCTTACTGATCCCTCTTAAATTAGAAAAACACACGTTACTTTACCAGCAGAGAGAAAATGGATTATTAAATTATTAATGTGACTAATAAAGAGCAATTTGATTATTAAGTATTATTCTGTTGATCGATGTCATTACATTTGGTGAAAAACACATAATGACTTGTTTATGACTCGTTTTGTCAAAGTTTAGGACTTGACTTGACTTGAACTGGCCCATCCTGACTTGAGACTTGACTTGGACTTGAGCGCAAAGACTTGAGACTTGACTCGGACTTGCAAAACAATGACTTGGTCCCACCTCTGCTAGACACTAACTAAGCTACTCTACGCTCTAACTAAGCTACTCTACGCTCTAACTAAGCTACTCTAACTAAGCTATTATACGCTCTAACTAAGCTACTCTAGACACTAACTAAGCTATTCTACGCTCTAACTAAGCTACTCTAGACACTAACTAAGCTATTCTACGCTCTAACTAAGCTACTCTACACTCTAACTAAGCTACTCTAACTAAGCTATTCTACGCTCTAACTAAGCTACTCTAGACACTAACTAAGCTACTCTAGACACTAACTAAGCTACTCTACGCTCTAACTAAGCTACTCTACGCTCTAACTAAGCTACTCTACGCTCTAACTAAGCTACTCTAACTAAACTACTCTAGACACTAACTAAGCTACTCTACGCTCTAACTAAGCTACTCTACGCTCTAACTAAGCTACTCTAGACTATAACTAAGCTACTCTAGACACTAACTAAGCTACTTTAGACACTAACTAAGCTACTCTACGCTCTAACTAAGCTACTCTAGACACTAACTAAGCTACTCTAGACACTAACTAAGCTACTCCAGACTCTAACTAAGCTACTCTAACTAAGCTACTCTACGCTCTAACTAAGCTACTCTAGACACTAACTAAGCTACTCTAGACACTAACTAAGCTACTCTACGCTCTAACTAAGCTACTCTAGACACTAACTAAGCTACTCTACGCTCTAACTAACCTACTCTACGCTCTAACTAAGCTACTCTAGACACTAACTAAGCTACTCTACGCTCTAACTAAGCTACTCTACGCTTTAACTAAGCTACTCTACACTCTAACTAAACTACTCTAGACACTAACTAAGCTACTCTAGACTCTAACTAAGCTACTCTACACTCTAACTAAGCTACTCTAGACACTAACTAAGCTACTCTATGCTCTAACTAAGCTACTCTAGACTCTAACTAAGCTACTCTACTCTAACTAAGCTACTCTACTAACTAAGCTACTCTAGACTCTAACTAAGCTACTCTAGACACTAACTAAGCTACTCTAGACTCCAACTAAGCCACTCTACACTCTAACTAAGCTACTCTACACTCTAACTAAGCTACTCTAGACTCTAACTAAGCTACTCTAGACACTAACTAAGCTACTCTAGACTCTAACTAAGCTACTCTACACTCTAACTAAGCTACTATACGCTCTAACTAAGCTACTCTACACCCTAACTAAGCCACTCTACACTCTAACTAAGCTACTCTACACTCGAACTAAGCTACTCTATACACTAACTAAGCTACTCTATACACTAACTAAGCTACACTAGACACTAACTAAGCCACTCTACACTCTAACTAAGCTACTCTATGCTCTAACTAAGCTACTATACGCTCTAACTAAGCCACTCTACACTCTAACTAAGCCACTCTACACTCTAACTAAGCTACTCTATACACTAACTAAGCTACACTAGACACTAACTAAGCCACTCTACACTCTAACTAAGCTACTCTATGCTCTAACTAAGCCACTCTACACTCTAACTAAGCTACTCTACACTCTAACTAAGCTACTCTACACTCTAACTAAGCTACTCTAGACACTAACTAAGCTACTCTAGACACTAACTAAGCTACTCTAGACTCTAACTAAGCTACTCTAGACACTAACTAAGCTACTCTACACTCTAACTAAGCTACTCTACACCAGGGGCGGTTCTAGGGGGGGGGGGGGGCAGGGGGGGCCAGTGCCCCCCTAACACTGACCTCTGACCCCCCTGTGGCCCCCCTAAAAATGAAAAATGAAAAATGTATGATTTATTACACGATTTATTGAATGACGGAATAGGCGGAACTAACGTTATTCGTCATTCTAGTCGGACCCATTAGAGCGGTGCACTCAGGACCCATTAGAGCGGTGCACTCACTTTCACTGTCCGGCTGAAGCGTGCGCAAAACAAACACTTTTCATCTCGGATCATCAGAGGCTGTTGCATCCAAGAAAGACTGATTGAAACCTACGTTTCGAGAGACTACCACGATAATTGAAGGTGAGTTAAACTATTGTATCCGTGTAATTGTAGATGTGAAGTAGATATGTAACTGTTCATTGCCTTTATTTTTATATAAATATGATATGGTGTTAGTGCAAAAATTGTACTATAACTTAAGCTGAAGCTAACAGTAATAACTATAAGATATATCTGAAATAAATAAGTGTACTGAAACAAATACCAATAACTGTATTGTATTGTTTTCTTATACGCAATTACTTCATACTGTCTAGTTCTCTTTTTCGTCCTGCATTTATTGCCCCCCTCAAAAAATAACTGGCCCCCCCAGTCAAATTGGTCTAGAACCGCCACTGCTCTACACTCTAACTAAGCTACTCTAGACACTAACTAAGCTACTCCAGACACTAACTAAGCTACTCTACGCTCTAACTAAGCTACTCTAGACTCTAACTAAGCTACTCTAGACTCTAACTAAGCTACTCTACGCTCTAACTAAGCTACTCCAGACACTAACTAAGCTACTCTACGCTCTAACTAAGCTACTCTAGACTCTAACTAAGCTACTCTAGACTCTAACTAAGCTACTATAGACACTAACTAAGCTACTCTACGCTCTAACTAAGCTACTCCAGACACTAACTAAGCTACTCTAGACTCTAACTAAGCTACTCTAGACACTAACTAAGCTACTCTACGCTCTAACTAAGCTACTCTACACTCTAACTAAGCTACTCTACGCTCTAACTAAGCTACTCTAGACACTAACTAAGCTACTCTAGACACTAACTAAGCTACTCCAGACACTAACTAAGCTACTCTACACTCTAACTAAGCTACTCTAGACACTAACTAAGCTACTCCAGACACTAACTAAGCTACTCTACGCTCTAACTAAGCTACTCTAGACACTAACTAAGCTACTCTAGACTCTAACTAAGCTACTCTAGACACTAACTAAGCTACTCTACGCTCTAACTAAGCTACTCTACACTCTAACTAAGCTACTCTACGCTCTAACTAAGCTACTCTAGACACTAACTAAGCTACTCTAGACTCTAACTAAGCTACTCTAGACTAACTAAGCTACTCTACGCTCTAACTAAGCTACTCTAGACACTAACTAAGCTACTCTAGACACTAACTAAGCTACTCTAGACTCTAACTAAGCTACTCTAGACACTAACTAAGCTACTCTCGACACTAACTAAGCTACTCTACGCTCTAACTAAGCTACTCTACACTCTAACTAAGCTACTCTAGACACTAACTAAGCTACTCTAGACTCTAACTAAGCTACTCTATGCTCTAACTAAGCTACTCTACGCTCTAACTAAGCTACTCTAGACACTAACTAAGCTACTCTACACTCTAACTAAGCTACTCTAGACACTAACTAAGCTACTCTAGACTCTAACTAAGCTACTCTATGCTCTAACTAAGCTACTCTACGCTCTAACTAAGCTACTCTACGCTCTAACTAAGCTACTCTACTCGGGACAACACCTGACAGAGAAAAGTAAAACGTTTGAAAGAAGAAGAGGAAGTAAAGAAGAAAAAGTTATCGTACCTCCATGAAGTTGCCACTTCTAGAGACCCGCTTAATAGCGGGCGCCGATCCCCACCACCTCTGCTTTGAGTGTTTGGGGCCTGACCACGCCCGGGACGGCGTGAAACCTTCGCCGTCCTGCATTGCCTGCCGGGCGCTTCCACGGCTCAGAGTGCCGGGGAGGAGGATGACGAGGACTTCTCGCTGTCGGGCACTTACGGGTCTGGCGTCCATGGAAGTCCGCGACCCGGGTCTGTCCGCCAGGACTTCCCCCTGGTGATGACCATGGCGGCGGAGCGTGTTGGGCTACGGCTCCCCCCACCACTGCCGCCGAAACCGGTGAGCCGCCTCCGCCAGGGGTTCTCCGGCCCGGTCTGCCCGGCGCAGCCAGCCTTCGTTTCGCCCCCGTTGCCAGATACCTTGCAGTGCGTGGAGGCGTCGTGACGACAGCCACCGAAGACGAAGGCTCCTGTGGCTGGTATGGTGGGGATCCTCAGGGTGCAGGGCCGCACGGACACAGCGTGTCCTGGCGTGCCCCCTCCCCTTGATGAGAGCCTGGCGGGCCATCTGCTCCCACAGACAGCAGGATGGGCGGAGGGTAAAGTGCCTCTGCCCCCGTTGCCTCGTGACCGAGAGACACTGGAATATTCCGATAAAATATTCCGGCTCGGAGCACAGATTGCGGCAGCAGCGAATAATCTGATCTCTTCTCACCCATGTATTACCAATTCATTAGATTGAAATAAAACCTAAATCAGAACAAGCTCCATGAACAATCCTAATTAAGTCCTGCAGGAATATTCATGTTTATTATGTATTCTTTAGACATAAAACAAACTTTATCTGAACTTTTCTTCCTTTTTAAATCTCCGTCTCAGTTCATGAGAGCTAAACGTGTTCCTCTGATTCGTGGGAAATAATTGTTCCACCCTCTTCGAGTATTTCTATCTTTAACGAGCTTCGATGGGAAGCCTCAGTTTGCCTGTGAGGAAGAAGAGGAACTTCCTTTGAACCTTTTCACAATAAAGGTTTGAAAATACCAGAACTTTCCTCCAAATGTCACAAAAACATTTCATTAGAAATGTTGCATCAGCTTCAAGATGAAGGATTGGGAATTAAAGAGGAATTAAAAAACATCTTATTGAGTCGGTCCGTCTCTAAACACTGTCCCACTTCCTGTCTGTGGCTGATTGGTTCCCACTGCAGACAGACATTATTAAAGAGTGAAAGATTGATTTGGTTTAGAATGTAATTTAGTTTTTATTAGGCAGCGGTAAACAGGAAATCCCCCAGACTTTATCTCTATCTATAATAACCTGCAGTTTTCTCCTGATTTTTGGAGCCTAAAATAAAAACACATTTAAAATAAAACACACGTTGACACTCCTAACAGATATAGTGCCTCCACTGATATTGATGACATTTGATTAACATTTACCAAACTTTATTTTGATTGTTCAGCTTTTCTACGGCAGAGGATCAAGGCCACGGGAAAATACATTTGAGTTCAGACCCAACTTTTTTTTTTTTATTCTAAGATTGAATTCAGGATTCTGAGAAAGACATTTGAGTTTTGAGAAAAATCTGAATTTTGAGGAAAGTCATAATTTTGAAAGAAAGTCAGGGTTGCGGTCGGGGGTCGCGAGATGATTACAAAATAAAAATGGAAAATTACGTTTTTTTTTTAATCAATTCTTTAAAAATTATTATTAATAATAACGTGTGCATAGGGGCGGACTGGCCACCTGTAGAATTTCCCCTGCAGCGAGGCTACCCCCGTTGACAATCCACTAGCGCAGTGTTTCTCAAACTTTTTCATACCAAGGACACTTAACCAATCAGAAACACTCACGGACCACCTGACTCCCCAAATATCCAGAAACAATAGGCCTGCTTCACTCCAACAGTTTAACAGCCTAATAATGACTGCTTAACCTTCTCTCCATCGCCTCGTTCACACAATAAATCAACAATACAAATACAACTACAGATTATATAAGAATTTCGTTCAAATAAGATTTAAAATGCTCACAGGTTTTACACCTCTTATGAAATGTAGACTACATTTATTACGGAGTTTACCTCCGCTGTGGATTTTCAAAACAAAATACAGTAAAACTATGGTCACAGGCCCAAGTTTAACTCTCTGAGGTCTGAGCCATTTTTTCACATGTTAGGCTCGCCTGGGCTTTTTTTGTAAAAATGCTATTAAAACATGGCCTGCATGGTTTGCCCCAACAACAGCCTCTGATCAGCAACAGACTTCATGCAATGCTTCATTGGATGCATATATAATAATCTATATCTCACTCCTAACATCTAAATCTACTTTCAGCACGGATAAATGTTCATAAAATACACCCATTGTTTGTTTTATACGCTTCTTGAAAAACACATCGTTTTTCTAGAACAGGGGTCGCCAGTCTCTGGCACTATTTTGGGGGTCGCGGGCTGAAAAGTTTGGGATCCCCTGCTTTAGAGAATCGACTGCACTTTCACTATCCGACGTGTTTCTGATGCGCCAGCGGACGCCCTGAATGAGCGTCTGCTGCTGTGGGGAAACTATGGAGACTACAGTTCTCTATACAGCGGACTACAACATGGATGTTCAATAAGAACGAGGGACTCCTGTGAACTCATCTAGAGACTCTGTGCTCTGACGCTGTTGCTTTATGCTTTATGAACGGGGACAACAGAGAAACAGATTCTTCAGGACCAAAGCTGGAATTGAAATAAAAAGGAAAGTGAAGCTTCTGCTCGTCCCCCTCTCCCTCCGGTCCATCATTAATACAAATGATCCCAATACGTATGATTGATGAAAAGATCTTAAATCAATACAGATGTATTTATTATAAACGTTAGTCCTTAACATCTATCACTGTGTATATTGTGGTGACCACCTTTAATACACTGGGTTACATAATCCACACTAGAGTTGGGGGTATTGTTTCCACACGGACATGTGGTCCCTTTAGGAAAAGGGACCACATTACTCCTGTTCTGGCTGCCTTACACTGGCTCCCTATAGAACACAGGATAGAATTTAAAATTCTTCTTCTCGCCTACAAAGCCCTTAATGGGCAGGCGCCATCTTACCTTAAAGAACTCATTATACCCTACTGTCCTACTAGGGCATTGCGTTCCAAGAATGCAGGGTTGTTGGTTGTTCCTAGAGTCTCTAAAAGTACAATGGGAGCCAGAGCCTTTTCTTATCAAGCTCCACATTTGTGGAATCAGCTTCCAGTTTGTGTTCGGGCGGCAGACACCCTATCCGTTTTTAAGAGTGCGCTTAAGACCTTCCTTTTTGATAAAGCTTATAGTTAGGGCTGATTAGATTCAGCCCCTAGTTTTGCTGATATAGGCTTAGTTTGTCGGGGGACATCTTACTTCTTCCTTCTCTCTGTCTATACCTGTGTACTCTCATGTTCCGATTAACCCAGCTTCTCCAAATGTCTTTCTTTTTGGTGTCTATATACGCCGGGATCCGGAGTCATGGATGATCCTGCGCTCCTCTGTCCTGGATCGCGAGCCCTGGATCTTGAGTCGTGGCTGTGGTCCTGGATCATAGGTCCTGGATGGATATCCTCGTGGATTCATCTTCCTATTATACACACATGCATTTCCAAACATTTGGTCTACCTATGTTGCAAATGTATTATCTTTTCAATTTACACACGGCATCTATTGCACGTCTGTCCGTCCTGGGAGAGGGATCCCTCCTCTGTTGCTCTCCCTGAGGTTTCTCCCATTTTTCCCTTTAAACTGTGGGTTTTCTCCGGAAGTTTTTCCTTGTACGATGTGAGGGTCTAAGGACAGAGGGTGTCGTATTGTCATACTGATATTTTGTACAAACTGTAAAGTCCACTGAGACAAATGTAACATTTGTGATATTGGGCTATATAAATAAACATTGATTGATTGATTGATTGACATGTATGTGGTTGTCTCTATGTATTGTGTGCCCTCCTATCTTCTCTCTCTTGTTGTCCCGGGCTGCGACCCGACAACACCTGCATTTCTGCTGCTCATTAAAGCAAGCTTTGTACCTCCATTGCACCGCCTCCGACTCCCTATCTCTCGGCACTACACTGGTGACCCCGACAGCGTCTTGGGAAGTTTCCGAGACGGACCCGAACACGGCAAAGGAAACCCAGGTTTCTTTCTCGAAATGCCGGGGATTTTTTGGAGTCGACCGTAGCTGCTACAGGCACGCGGACTGAGGCTCGGTGCGCGCCTCGTGGAATGGCTGAGGATGTTGCTCGCCATTCCCGCATCTGCCTTCCGACTACAGGGGGGACGATGCACGACCTGCTGGGTAGGGATGAACCCGATTGCTACCTCGTGGGGTTGTTTCTTCAGGGCGTGCGGCTGCACGTCCCGGCTGCGCTAGCTAACGACAACTAGCAGCTAACCACGTTGGCTAACTGCGGCTAGCAGCTACCGATGGCTGCCAGCTAACGGCAACAGCTAACGGCTATCGACCCTTTTGAGTTGTTTTTTTTCTGGTGCCGGAGAGGAGGTTCGACCAGCCGGTTGACCTCATGTGGACACTCTCACTTTTTCACCACCTCGACGGCGGTTCCAGACGCCACTCAAGTTTCCATCGGCGCCTGGGTGGTGCACTCCTGGACCCCGTCTCGCCTCGATAGTATCGGACGTCGCCCATGCTTCCATCGGCACATGGATGGCGCGCTCCGGGACCCTGTCTGGCCTCTCCTCTGTCCACGGCTCCTTCCTCCCGGGGAGACTGCTCCTGCCTTCCGGGGATCCCTCGACGCCTGCCGAGGATTTCGTGGCCGCCGCCGCTGCGCGTCTGCCTGCCGCCGGGTTACGCTCCTTCCTCCCGGGGAGACTGCTCCTTCCTCCAGAGGACCCGGCTCCTTCCTCCCGAGGACTTCATGCCCGCCGCCGCCGCTGTGCCCTCGCCTGCGGCCGGGCAGCGCTCCTTCCTGCTGGGGACCACCGGGTTGTTGACGCCCGTCGCGACTCAGCGACCCGGCTTTCACCGACTGGCGGGTGATGACTTCATTCGCCACGACGCCTACTGCGGCCCCCTTCCGACGGCCCGTTCCATGGCCCGGCCCTCACCTGCAACCTCACCCTCCTCGGCCCCTGTGGTGCTTCCTCCCGGACGCTGGGATTTGTTTGCCATGTTTGGATTCTGGGGGGGCTTGTGTGGTGACCACCTTTAATACACTGGGTTACATAATCCACACATGGAACTAGAGTTGGGGGTATTGTTTCCACACGGACAATGTATGTGGTTGTCTATATGTATTGTGTGCCCTCCTGTCTTCTCTCTCTTGTCGTCCCGGGCTGCGACCCGACAACACCTGCATTTCTGCTGCTCATTAAAGCAAGCTTTGTACCTCCTTTGCACCGCCTCCGACTCCCATTCTCTCGGCACTACAATATCACCATTCAAACATCTTTTAAAAGTTGAACAAACTCCACACAGCTCAGTAAAGACTGTGAGATGTTGACTTTATTTGATCATTTCAGTAAAAACTAACGTTCATATTTCTCTCTTTGATTATAATACTGATGAACGTTCAGAACAAAGCACTTTGGCAACTTACCACATACGTTTTAAAATGCTTCATAAGCACCGTAACTTTCATGATATCATTTCTCCGTCATAATTGGTTGTGTCCGTGAACGGCCGACTGTTGAGTGACGGCAAATGCAGCGGCTGCAAGGCATTGTGGGGCAGCATTTTCTCCTCTCCTCTCGTAAAGGGAGGTCCAGTGGTTCCTAAGCTAAAGGAGGTTATAAAGGAAGTGTGATATTGAAAGAGGTCAGGATTGAGTGACTCTCTCTGTGGCTCCTCCGACACAGCTCTCCCTTCATTCATCACCACGATGATAATAATCAGTTTTTATCTGCAGGAAGTCAACGAGTGACGCTTGGAGTCAAATGAGGCTCCGCTGCGTTCAGGCGCCCATTGTTCTGCAGCTATCTCCTAAACCCTGGGAAGTACTTTCAAAATAAAAGGTCTCATCTGGTAAATATCAATCAATCAATCAGAGTTCATTTATACAACCCAATATCAGACATTTACATTTAGATTTGAGTCAGGACCCAGGACTCAGGATCCAGGACTCAGGACCCAGGACTCAGGATCCAGGACTCAGGATCCAGGACTCAGGATCCAGGACTCAGGATCCAGGACTCAGGACTCAGGACTCAGGATCCAGGACTCAGGATCCAGGACTCAGGATCCAGGACTCAGGACCCAGGACTCAGGACCCAGGACTCAGGATCCAGGACTCAGGATCCAGGACTCAGCACCCAGGACTCAGGACCCAGGACTCAGGACCCAGGACTCAGGACCCAGGACTCAGGATCCAGGACTCAGGATCCAGGACTCAGGACTCAGGACTCAGGATCCAGGACTCAGGATCCAGGACTCAGGATCCAGGACTTCCGGATCCAGGACTCAGGACCCAGGACTCAGGACCCAGGACTCAGGATCCAGGACTCAGGATCCAGGACTCAGGATCCAGGACTCAGGACTCAGGACCCAGGACTCAGGATCCAGGACTCAGGATCCAGGACTCAGCACCCAGGACTCAGGACCCAGGACTCCGACTCAGGATCCAGGACTCAGGATCCAGGACTCAGGACCCAGGACTCCGACTCAGGATCCAGGACTCAGGATCCAGGATCCAGGACTCAGGATCCAGGACTCAGGACTCAGGATCCAGGACTCAGGATCCAGGACTCAGGATCCAGGACTCAGGACCCAGGACTCAGGATCCAGGACTCAGGATCCAGGACTCAGGACCCAGGACTCAGGATCCAGGACTCAGGATCCAGGACTCAGGATCCAGGACTCAGGACCCAGGACTCAGGATCCAGGACTCAGGATCCAGGACTCAGGACCCAGGACTCAGGACCCAGGACTCAGGATCCAGGACTCAGGATCCAGGACTCAGGATCCAGGACTCAGGACTCAGGACCCAGGACTCAGGATCCAGGACTCAGGATCCAGGACTCAGCACCAGGACTCAGGACCCAGGACTCCGACTCAGGATCCAGGACCCAGGACTCCGACTCAGGATCCAGGACTCAGGATCCAGGATCCAGGACTCAGGATCCAGGACTCAGGACTCAGGATCCAGGACTCAGGATCCAGGACTCAGGATCCAGGACTCAGGATCCAGGACTCAAGATCCAGGATCCAGGACTCAGGATCAGATCAGAACTCGTGCTAAATACATATGTTTACTTTTGCTCCATTTAACTGATTTGTTGTATAATTTCATGTCATGAGCCTTTTTCTAAAAGGTGTGGATTTAAAGGTCCCGTGTCATGGCCATTTCTACAGATCATAATTCCATTGTTGAGGTCTACTAAAATAGATTTACATTGTTCAATGTTCTAAACTCATATTGGTTTCTCATACAGCATCTCTGTATAATAAAATAATACAATTCAATAACATGCTTTAACCACTAGGTGTCCCTTTCTATCAGCTGTGCACCTTTATGGTGAAAATACAGCCTATCTACCAATTGGATCAAATATAAAAGTCAGCCGAATTAGTGTTGATACTGCAAGGAGACGTATTGTGTGAAAATAAATGTAAGATGTTGTTTAATGGCTGATATATTTATGATCCACGTCACGTTTTCAGTTTTGGCGGCAGTTCTCCTGTTTGTCCAGAAGTCTTCTCATCAGGGCTCTATAAATACAGAACTACGGCAGATATGTCATATGTAATGCAGCCGAACCGTGTATTACAATGCCGTTATGTGATGACTTTCAAAGAGAAAAGCAAGAACACTCGGAATTAAGTATTATTATTATTATTTTTAATGTTTTCAGATTTCACATCACATAAACACCATATCCCAGCATGCATTGCGGCTAAACCATCCAATCATCGAGCTGAGGATCTTGCTTATGTCTGTTTCCGGTTCCACATCCACACACATCGATTTAATACATTAATGGGGCAACAAGAAAATCGGCGTAATCGAGTGTGACTATTAAAAAATAAATCATTACGTCGGGGTAGCATTTGCTTTGCATTTCCGGTTATTTCTCCACTGGTTAACAATACCGTGTAACTGTCACGTTTGAAGGGACGAAATCGTGACATCTTCACGTCTCCCAGCATGGTACATGTTCACATGTTCACGTCTTGCCGTGATACCGGGTTGGCTATGAGATACATGTAAGGCCATCTTCTGACATTGGAGTTGATATGGAAACGCTAGCAACTTAGTTAGCCCAGTTAGCACTGTGTCAATGGCTTAGCAGCCAGAAAAACGTTTACCCATTTAAAGAGTCGTGGTAGATACCTTGTTTGTTTTAAACATCATAAATACACAAACAACGATGCGTACTTACAGGTTGTGTACCCAAATCTCCCGCTGGTCCAAACAAAGTAGGAACAGCATCGTCCTTAGTGTCCTACGCTGTGCATATCCGGCATGAATCCTGCAATGTTTGTGAAGCTATGCTCCGTGAAATGCCGCGCACACAGTAGGCCTACAATCCCGGCTCGAACATCTGAAGGAACAGTGTTGACAAGAAATTGGCATACATTGAAGATCTCCCCTCACAAGACAGGAAACAGACCCTCGTTGGCATGACTGGATACCGTTTTGAACTGAACCTGAGCTTCCAACAGCATATATGTTCGGCTGGCAGAGGGTGCGGCCATAGCTCTGGGCATGGCTACTGGGCATCCCTACGTCACGATACCCAGGAAGAAAACATTGAAAAATTAGAAATCTAAAACGAGGCGTTTTGGGCAAGCCCCCAGGAAGTGCACCGGAGTCTGATGAGAATATTCGTGCTGGTCAAACGGCAGTACTACACTTCCTTTAGGTTGCTGGGACCCGGAAACACTTTTTCCCATTGACTTACATGGAGAAAGAGTGGTCTGTAACTCGTTGGATACTTTTTTTTAAACTAAATAAACTACCCAGTATGAACACTTGTATAGCCCTTATTAAAAACATTCGTTCCTCAAGTTGTAAAAATGTGCTAATAACGTTATTCTGAGAGTTATTTCCCTCGGCATTATGAACGCGCATCTAACCCACGGGACCGCGCCGCCCGGCACGTTCAAGTTACGTGTTCAGTACTACATGAGTTTCTCTGCACAATAACAACGGACCATATCGCCTCACTGCCACGGAGCTGTAATAATGGATATATTGCACATGTAATTCATCATTTGTAAAATAGTATACTACATAGCCTACTACTATGATGTAAATCTTGTACCGTAAATGTTGTATTAAATAAAGTTAATATTACCGACGTAGATTAACGTTCCTGTAGCTTCTTATTGCACTTGCAATTGTTTTAGTTACTTGTGGGCTAACATGAATAATCACAGTTACTATCCTTTTACTCCATCACATTTCAAACAGAAATAGGCTATTGTTATTTTAACTCCACCACAGTAATCCATCATCAGCTTCACTTTTTAGATCAAGTTTTAACTCACAATTGATCATAACAGGCTTCAACATATACATTTTTATATATTACCAAGTGGTTTCATGTACAACCCACACAAGTATCATGCTACATGAAGCTCTGTTGCTTGGATATCACTAGATCCTGATGTCAGCGTAATATAAAAGTACATAACGATTGATGTGTAACTTAGCATAATTTACTAGCTAGCCGCTAGCTGCTAACTGCCGCCTCGTTAATATAAATCCAGTACCATGCTGTCATGAACGCACGGTGCTGTTACGTGTACGCAAATTCACGTGCTTAATGTGAACGAGCCTTTTGGGAGGCGTGGTTAAAGTTGCGCATGCTCTATGAGTTCTGGGTTTTTGACTCTGCAGAGCGTTTACATGCATAAAACCCTTCATAACACAAGGGGACGGGTAATAACCGGAAAAGCATGACATGGGACCTTTAAGCTAATGTTTACAATAATAAATAATCATAATGGTGATATTTAATAATCTCTTATAAAAGACCTCTAGTATTTTGGATCCTGTTGTGTTTTTGACTTTTTATTTTAATAATTTTATATTGTTTATATTTGATGTAATATTTTTCATAAATGTTAATTCTCTTATCTATCAATGCAAATAATAATAATAATACAAATAAAATAACAACAATAATAATGACTAACAACAAAGTCATCGTTCCGTAAAGTTGAAAAAAACAAACTGGAGAAAAACACCCCTCCCGTTTTGTCCCCGCCCCGCCGGGAGGTCCCGGTCAAAGAAGCACCGCCGCGGACACTGTGCACGCGCTGTCGGTTTGTTGGTTTGGACACTTTGGAGACTTTTGGAGACTTTGCGCGGAGGATCTGAAGCAGATTTCGGGGCTTTGAGAGGACGATGACTCCGCTGGAGGACCAGCTGCTCTGAACATGTGAGTAAAAAAACCTCCATCAGAGATCCGGAGAAATTCATCCGAGCAGAGAGACTTTTCTCCGGGCGTTAAGCTCCAGCTGGGGGGCCTGAACTCTTCCTTTAATGTGAGTTAACAGCAGACTTTATGACTTTGTGTTTCTGTGAGCTCCTGGCCTTTCAGTCTGCAGCAGCTTTAAAGGGAATCTAAAATGCAGAAAACCACCTTCAGTTCTTCTCAGCTCTGAACAATCTGCAGAGTTCATGTCTTCAGAAAAGCTCTACTCTGAAACTCTGAACCTTAAACTGTTTGTGGAAAATCTGTGGTGCCCTGAACTCTTTATGAAAAGTGATTTTAAACGCAGAAAATCAACTTTAGGACATGGACAGTTCCTGCTTGGGGGGTTGCTTCTTTAGGCGAGCTGCTAGAAGCTGAAACATCTGCAGCCTGTCGAGGAGTTCCAGAAAAACAATCAACATGTAGATCTGAGACTGGATGTGAGGAAGCTTCAGTGAACTCCAGTTGTTTAAATGAGTCTTTTCTCTCCCTTCAATCTGACATTTGAAATGCAGAAAACCAGCTTTTGGACATAAACATTGAGTGTTGGAGTCTTTAGTCGAGCTGCTCTGAAACCTCTGCAGCGAGTCGAGGTGTTTCACAGAAAGGAGTGAGAAAGCTTCAGTGAGCTGTTGTGTAAAGCAGACCTGCTGCAGCTTTGGGGCACTGTATTATTTAGTAAATGTGATTTAAATAGTGACGCTGAGACGTTAACATTTACTGTTGGAAGTTTAACTTATTGCTCTTGCTGCTAGACTCTGAAACCTCTGCAGTTAGTCGAGGTGTTTCCAGACTGTTCTTCACATGAACTGGACGTTACACAGTGAAAACACGTTCTAGTGAACTCCAGTTCTTTAAATCAGACTTGGTGTCCGTTATTTTCCCTTAAATCACATTTTAAATCTACGAATTCAACGCTATCATGTAAATACTGAGTGTTTTCTGTCAGCTGCAGTTAGTCTCAGACTTGTCTTTACTCTTTAACTCTCAACTCTTCTACTTGAACGTACAGCATGTTTTGGTGAGCTCCTGAAGACCAGAGGCACTTTACTAAATGTGAATTTAAATACAGAACATTTGGAGTTGTTGTATCTGTTCCTCGTGCTGCTGAAACCTGCAGCTTGTTTTGCTGCCGCCACAAAACTGGACTTCACGTTTTGACTTTAGCAAGAACATGTTGTTGTGACCTCTTTATATCACGCTCACTGATGTAACCAAACGGTTTCTCTGCATGTCACCCTAGTGTTCGGAGCAGTGTGCTGCCATTATGAACAGCGCCCGGGGAGCAGTGTAGGGAACGGTGCCTTGCTCAGGAACACCTCGGTAGCACTTGGTCTTGCCGGGATTTGAACTGGTGACCTTCCAGTTGCCAAGCCAAGTCCCTAGGACAGCACCGCCCATGCTGTGATGCACTTTGTGTTTCCTTAGGTCTGGTTTGACCTGCAGGGAAGCAGCTTTGTGATGTTACACTGTTGGAGGGTTAAAGTCTCTGTCAGCGCCGACACTCTGAAACATCTGCAGCTGGCCGAGGAGATCCGGACAGAAAGGAACATCTAAAGTCTGACCTGGACTTCAAACTTCATGTCAGAACGTTTTTAAATCAGATCTGCTGCAGCTTTGAAGCACTTCATTAGAACACACACACACACACACACACACACACACACACACACACACACACACGCACACACACACACACACATGCACACACACACACACACACACGCACACACACACACACACACACACACGCACACACACACGCGCACACACACACACATACCATGTATACATCACTTCAGGGGACATTACATTGACTTACATGCATTTCCTGGAGACTTATCCTAACCTTAATCATAACCAACACATGCCTAACCCTAACCCTAAACCTAACCAAGTCTTCACCCTAAAATGAATGATTCCCCTCATGGGGACCTCCATTTTGTCCCCATAAGGGAGGCGAGTCCCCACACGTGACTGTGTAAACAGATTTAGGTCCCCACAAGTATAGTAATGCTAGGCCACACACACACACACACACAACACCACACACACACACAGACACACACACACACACACACACACACACACACACACACACACACACACACTGTCATAGCCTAACTGGATGTTGTCCCATATGAAACAGATCAAACTGCTCAGGTTCACAGTTTAATGAGCCGATCCAGATAAAACACGGACTAATATATTAATTTACGACCAATTAACAAAAACACGACAGTATTTGTGTAGACTTGCAGACTTCTCTACACACAGAACGCCGTATGGATGAGTGTGTTTCAGACTGAGCACCACAGTGTGTATTTGGTGGGACAGAGAGTCTTGGGCTGGGAGTGAAGTGTCATTTGGAGCAGAAGCTCTGGTCGGTGTTGGTGGAGTGTGTGCTTCATTCTGCTCGTTGGGTGTGTGTGGTTTTGTGAGTTGTGTTTAGTGTCGGGTGAAAATAAGCCCTGTTCTTTTTTACTGTCCTGAACTCGCCTTTAAAACTATTTTGAAATGCACAAAAACAACTTTATCATGTAAATATTTAGTGTTTTCTGTCAACCATCCATCCATCCATCTTCTCCCGCTTATCCGTGGTCGGGTCGCGGGGGTATCAGTTCCAGCAGAGAGCCCCAAACGTTCCTTTCCCCCTGGCGACATCAACCAGCTCTGACTGGGGGATCCCAAGGCGCTCCCAGGCCAGCGAAGAGATATAATCCCTCCACCTGGTCCTAGGTCTACCCCTTGGTCTCTTCCCAGCTGGACGTGCCTGGAACACCTCCCTAGGGAGGCGCCCAGGTGGCATCCTAACTAGGTGCCCGAACCACCTCAACTGGCTCCTTTCGACGCGAAGGAGGAGCGGCTCAACTCCGAGTCCCTCCCTGATGACCGAACTCCTCACCTTATCCCTAAGGGAGACACCAGCCACCCTGCGGAGAAAACCCATCTCGGCCGCTTGTATCCGCGATCTGGTTCTTTCGGTCATGACCCAGTCCTTCATGACCATAGGTGAGGGTAGGAACCAAAATGGCCCGGTAGACAGAGAGCTTTTGCCTTCTGGCTCAGCTCCCTTTCCGTCACAACGGTAAAGCGACTGCAGTACCGCTCCCGCTGCTCCGATTCTCCGGCCCATCTCACGCTCCATTGTTCCCTCACTCGAGAACAAGACCCCAAGATACTTGAACTCCTTCACTTGGGGTAAGGACTCATTCCCTACTTGGAGTGGACAGTCCATCGGTTTCCTGCTGAGAACCATGGCCTCAGATTTCGAGGTGCTGATCAACTCAACATTTAAACTTGTCAGATGTGCTGATTCTCTCGTTTCGCATTGCTTCCTGTTCAGACCTCAGTACAAGTTGAAGAGATCCTTACATATCGAAAAGAGGTCAAAAGATATCATCTGCAGGAAAAGCTAAAGCATGTAACCTCTTTAAAGTCGTGATATCATGTACCATAAGGAATGAGAAAGAGACTTTATTAGTTGTTGTTTTCTTAGTTTATTAAAAGACGAGCTGACGGGAAGAAGTGAAGCGTCAGATTTATGAAAGCTGTTCATTTCAGTGAGTTATATTAGAGCTGAATCTGCAGGATCTGTTCTGGATAGATCTGGGTTTAAAACAAACCCTATGAGAGAGAGACTGTATGTTTGTTTAGGCGTACATGAAGAAAATCATGTCAGATAAATACCGTATATAATATACAATATATAATTATCTATATTTACTATATAATATAACAAAGGTAAACAGTTTTGGCTTAAATATGTTTTTTAGGGGATTTAAATGAGTTGAATTTGGACCCGTTAGAGGAGGCGTTGTTTTAGGTGTCTCTCTCACACACACACACACACACACACACACACACACACACACACACACACACACACACACACACACACACACACACACACACATGCTTCCTGTCAGCAGCTTGTTATTTAACATCTCAGCTATGTGTGTGTGTATGTGTGTGTGTGTGTGTGTGTGTGTGTGTGTGTGTGTGTGTGTGTGTGTGTGTGTGTGTGTGTGTGTGTGTGTGTGTGTGTGTGTGTGTGTGTGTGCGTGTGTGTGTGGAATTTGTTTAATTAGAGGAGTATCTGATCTCCACCTGCAGCTGGAGTTTGATCCTGATGACATTATTGTTTCAGCTGGGGGGGGGGGGTGTCTCTACTTTAAAGAGTCCTCTCCTGCTGATGTTCATTTATAAACGGTGCGTACGCTCAAAAGATGGCGTAGGTCAGTTTCTAAGCAATCTTTCCGATTTATAAAAAACAAACTTGAGGGGAAAACGTGCGGTCCTCCACGCACACTCTGACCCATGCGTACGCACTACGCACGGAGACGAGAAACTGCGACCCCGTTGGCAGAAGGAAGAATGGAGATAAATGTGTGGAAATAATACCATGAATAAAATGTTACCTCTCATTTATCAGATATGAAGAATTCATTTTCAAACATTGATTAAAGCCAATCTTAAAATGATGAAACAAACGCCTGTTTGAGACTCCTCAGTGCACACACACACATCACCTGGAGGAATAAATAAATACGGAAATTATTGATCACCCCTCGATGATGTCCTCTGGTTAAGAAATGTATTCTCATAAATTATGCGGTGAGCAGGAGGACAGAATTACTTTAAACTGACGCCGTTGCATTTCTATAGGTTATTGATACGAGCATGGTTTTAGATATTATCACGTTTAATCGTGTTTTATGCCAAGACTTGATAAGTCGCTCGTAAAACACAGGAGGTATGGAAGCTAAGAACACCATGTGGTCAATTGAACAGCTGATATAACACATTAGTTGTATTTCCTTTAACTGGTGGGTATAGAGTTGCTGCGGGGGGGGGGGGGGGGGGGGGTTGAGACGCTGCGCACAGCTGATCGACAGCTGGGACACAAACCACCAAATACAGAAACATAATTCAGATCCAGTCGTCATGACTCCACACCGGGGGGATTCCCCGATCACTTCTTACAGTCTCTCATCAAGGGGGGGGTCTCCTGTCCCCGGTACAAACACACTGCCTGAGGAAGGCTGTGTGTATTGTTTGTGTCATTAAACTTTTTCGGACCACTTGTTTATTTATTTTGGTGAAGAAATAACCAAAATCTGACACGGTGTGAGATGTCTGTTTTATCTTTCTGTCGTCATTTCGTCAGAATTAATATTAATACGGAGCATTTCTTTGACTATTTATAGGCAAATATGGACATTACGTGAAGTCCGCAAAAGCTGCGCCGCATTTCGAGTTGATTGTGATTTAGAGAAACCAGCGTAGGACGTGCTGTACGCAGTGTTTTATATCGGAATATTCTTGTGCTTATTTATTTGCTTTGTCCTACGTACGCCACCTTCCCACGTGAATCCTACGCAAAGCTTTATAAATGAGGCCCCTGGTGTATATCAGTATGTAGTGTCTCTACTTTAAAGAGTCCTCTCCTGCTGATGTTCAGGTGTATATCAGTATGTAGTGTCTCTACTTTAAAGAGTCCTCTCCTGCTGATGTTCAGGTGTATATCAGTATGTAGTGTCTCTACTTTAAAGAGTCCTCTCCTGCTGATGTTCAGGTGTATATCAGTATGTAGTGTCTCTACTTTAAAGAGTCCTCTCCTGCTGATGTTCAGGTGTATATCAGTATGTAATGTCTCTACTTTAAAGAGTCCTCTCCTGCTGATGTCCAGGTGTATATCAGTATGTAGTGTCTCTACTTTAAAGAGTCCTCTCCTGCTGATGTTCAGGTGTATATCAGTATGTAGTGTCTCTACTTTAAAGAGTCCTCTCCTGCTGATGTTCAGGTGTATATCAGTATGTAGTGTCTCTCCTTTAAAGAGTCCTCTCCTGCTGATGTTCAGGTGTATATCAGAATGTAGTATCTCTACTTTAAAGAGTCCTCTCCTGCTGATGTTCAGGTGTATATCAGTATGTAGTGTCTCTACTTTAAAGAGTCCTCTCCTGCTGATGTTCAGGTGTATATCAGTATGTAGTGTCTCTTCTTTAAAGAGTCCTCTCCTGCTGATGTCCAGGTGTATATCAGTATGTAGTGTCTCTACTTTAAAGAGTCCTCTCCTGCTGATGTTCAGGTGTATATCAGTATGTAGTGTCTCTACTTTAAAGAGTCCTCTCCTGCTGATGTTCAGGTGTATATCAGTATGTAGTGTCTCTATTTAAAGAGTCCTCTCCTGCTGATGTTCAGGTGTATATCAGTATGTAGTGTCTCTACTTTAAAGAGTCCTCTCCTGCTGATGTTCAGGTGTATATCAGTATGTAGTGTCTCTACTTTAAAAGAGTCCTCTCCTGCTGATGTTCAGGTGTATATCAGTATGTAGTGTCTCTTCTTTAAAGAGTCCTCTCCTGCTGATGTTCAGGTGTATATCAGTATGTAGTGTCTCTTCTTTAAAGAGTCCTCTCCTGCTGATGTTCAGGTGTATATCAGTATGTAGTGTCTCTACTTTAAAGAGTCCTCTCCTGCTGATGTTCAGGTGTATATCAGTGTGTAGTGTCTCTACTATAAAGAGTCCTCTCCTGCTGATGTTCAGGTGTATATCAGTATGTAGTGTCTCTACTTTAAAGAGTCCTCTCCTGCTGATGTTCAGGTGTATATCAGTATGTAGTGTCTCTACTTTAAAGAGTCCTCTCCTGCTGATGTTCAGGTGTATATCAGTATATAGCATCTCTACTTTAAAGAGTCCTCTCCTGCTGATGTTCAGGTGTATATCAGTATGTAGTGTCTCTACTTTAAAGAGTCCTCTCCTGCTGATGTTCAGGTGTATATCAGTATGTAGTGTCTCTATTTAAAGAGTCCTCTCCTGCTGATGTCCAGGTGTATATCAGTATGTAGCATCTCTACTTTAAAGAGTCCTCTCCTGCTGATGTTCAGGTGTATATCAGTATGTAGTGTCTCTACTTTAAAGAGTCCTCTCCTGCTGATGTTCAGGTGTATATCAGTATGTAGTGTCTCTACTTTAAAGAGTCCTCTCCTGCTGATGTTCAGGTGTATATCAGTATGTAGTGTCTCTATTTAAAGAGTCCTCTCCTGCTGATGTTCAGGTGTATATCAGTATGTAGCATCTCTACTTTAAAGAGTCCTCTCCTGCTGATGTTCAGGTGTATATCAGTATGTAGTGTCTCTATTTAAAGAGTCCTCTCCTGCTGATGTTCAGGTGTATATCAGTATGTAGTGTCTCTACTTTAAAGAGTCCTCTCCTGCTGATGTTCAGGTGTATATCAGTATGTAGTGTCTCTACTTTAAAGAGTCCTCTCCTGCTGATGTTCAGGTGTATATCAGTATGTAGTGCCTCTACTTTAAAGAGTCCTCTCCTGCTGATGTTCAGGTGTATATCAGTATGTAGTGTCTCTACTTTAAAGAGTCCTCTCCTGCTGATGTTCAGGTGTATATCAGTATGTAGTGTCTCTACTTTAAAGAGTCCTCTCCTGCTGATGTTCAGGGTGTATATCAGTATGTAGTGCCTCTACTTTAAAGAGTCCTCTCCTGCTGATGTTCAGGTGTATATCAGTATGTAGTGTCTCTACTTTAAAGAGTCCTCTCCTGCTGATGTTCAGGTGTATATCAGTATGTAGTGTCTCTACTTTAAAGAGTGCTCTCCTGCTGATGTTCAGGTGTATATCAGTATGTAGTGTCTCTCCTTGAAAGAGTCCTCTCCTGCTGATGTTCAGGTGTATATCAGTCTCTACTTTAAAGAGTCCTCTCCTGCTGATGTTCAGGTGTATATCAGTATGTAGTGTCTCTACTTTAAAGAGTCCTCTCCTGCTGATGTTCAGGTGTATATCAGTATGTAGTGTCTCTATTTAAAGAGTCCTCTCCTGCTGATGTTCAGGTGTATATCAGTATGTAGTGTCTCTACTTTAAAGAGTCCTCTCCTGCTGATGTTCAGGTGTATATCAGTATGTAGAGTCTCTACTTTAAAGAGTCCTCTCCTGTTGATGTTCAGGTGTATATCAGTATGTAGTGTCTCTATTTTAAAGAGTCCTCTCCTGCTGATGTCAAGTGGATATCAGTATGTAGTGTCTCTACTTTAAAGAGTCCTCTCCTGCTGATGTTCAGGTGTATATCAGTATGTGGTGTCTCTATTTAAAAAGTGCTCTCCTGCTGATGTTCAGGTGTATATCAGTATGTAGTGTCTCTATTTAAAGAGTCCTCTCCTGCTGATGTTCAGGTGTATATCAGTATGTAGTGTCTCTACTTTAAAGAGTCCTCTCCTGCTGATGTTCAGGTGTATATCAGTATGTAGTGTCTCTCCTTTAAAGAGTCCTCTCCTGCTAATGTTCAGGTGTATATCAGAATGTAGTATCTCTACTTTAAAGAGTCCTCTCCTGCTGATGTTCAGGTGTATATCAGTATGCAGTGTCTCTACTTTAAAGAGTCCTCTCCTGCTGATGTTCAGGTGTATATCAGTATGTAGTGTCTCTTCTTTAAAGAGTCCTCTCCTGCTGATGTCCAGGTGTATATCAGTATGTAGTGTCTCTACTTTAAAGAGTCCTCTCCTGCTGATGTTCAGGTGTATATCAGTATGTAGTGTCTCTACTTTAAAGAGTCCTCTCCTGCTGATGTTCAGGTGTATATCAGTATGTAGTGTCTCTATTTAAAGAGTCCTCTCCTGCTGATGTTCAGGTGTATATCAGTATGTAGTGTCTCTACTTTAAAGAGTCCTCTCCTGCTGATGTTCAGGTGTATATCAGTATGTAGTGTCTCTACTTTAAAGAGTCCTCTCCTGCTGATGTTCAGGTGTATATCAGTATGTAGTGTCTCTTCTTTAAAGAGTCCTCTCCTGCTGATGTTCAGGTGTATATCAGTATGTAGTGTCTCTACTTTAAAGAGTCCTCTCCTGCTGATGTTCAGGTGTATATCAGTGTGTAGTGTCTCTACTTTAAAGAGTCCTCTCCTGCTGATGTTCAGGTGTATATCAGTATGTAGTGTCTCTATTTAAAGAGTCCTCTCCTGCTGATGTTCAGGTGTATATCAGTATATAGCATCTCTACTTTAAAGAGTCCTCTCCTGCTGATGTTCAGGTGTATATCAGTATGTAGTGTCTCTACTTTAAAGAGTCCTCTCCTGCTGATGTTCAGGTGTATATCAGTATGTAGTGTCTCTATTTAAAGAGTCCTCTCCTGCTGATGTCCAGGTGTATATCAGTATGTAGCATCTCTACTTTAAAGAGTCCTCTCCTGCTGATGTTCAGGTGTATATCAGTATGTAGTGTCTCTACTTTAAAGAGTCCTCTCCTGCTGATGTTCAGGTGTATATCAGTATGTAGTGTCTCTACTTTAAAGAGTCCTCTCCTGCTGATGTTCAGGTGTATATCAGTATGTAGTGTCTCTATTTAAAGAGTCCTCTCCTGCTGATGTTCAGGTGTATATCAGTATGTAGCATCTCTACTTTAAAGAGTCCTCTCCTGCTGATGTTCAGGTGTATATCAGTATGTAGTGTCTCTATTTAAAGAGTCCTCTCCTGCTGATGTTCAGGTGTATATCAGTATGTTAGTGTCTCTACTTTAAAGAGTCCTCTCCTGCTGATGTTCAGGTGTATATCAGTATGTAGTGTCTCTACTTTAAAGAGTCCTCTCCTGCTGATTTTCAAGTGTATATCAGTATGTAGTGCCTCTACTTTAAAGAGTCCTCTCCTGCTGATGTTCAGGTGTATATCAGTATGTAGTGTCTCTACTTTAAAGAGTCCTCTCCTGCTGATGTTCAGGTGTATATCAGTATGTAGTGTCTCTACTTTAAAGAGTCCTCTCCTGCTGATGTTCAGGTGTATATCAGTATGTGGTGTCTCTATTTAAAAAGTGCTCTCCTGCTGATGTTCAGGTGTATATCAGTATGTAGTGTCTCTATTTAAAGAGTCCTCTCCTGCTGATGTTCAGGTGTATATCAGTATGTAGTGTCTCTACTTTAAAGAGTCCTCTCCTGCTGATGTTCAGGTGTATATCAGTATGTAGTGTCTCTCCTTGAAAGAGTCCTCTCCTGCTGATGTTCAGGTGTATATCAGTCTCTACTTTAAAGAGTCCTCTCCTGCTGATGTTCAGGTGTATATCAGTATGTAGTGTCTCTACTTTAAAGAGTCCTCTCCTGCTGATGTTCAGGTGTATATCAGTATGTAGTGTCTCTATTTAAAGAGTCCTCTCCTGCTGATGTTCAGGTGTATATCAGTATGTAGTGTCTCTACTTTAAAGAGTCCTCTCCTGCTGATGTTCAGGTGTATATCAGTATGTAGAGTCTCTACTTTAAAGAGTCCTCTCCTGTTGATGTTCAGGTGTATATCAGTATGTAGTGTCTCTATTTTAAAGAGTCCTCTCCTGCTGATGTTCAAGTGGATATCAGTATGTAGTGTCTCTACTTTAAAGAGTCCTCTCCTGCTGATGTTCAGGTGTATATCAGTATGTGGTGTCTCTATTTAAAAAGTGCTCTCCTGCTGATGTTCAGGTGTATATCAGTATGTAGTGTCTCTATTTAAAGAGTCCTCTCCTGCTGATGTTCAGGTGTATATCAGTATGTAGTGTCTCTACTTTAAAGAGTCCTCTCCTGCTGATGTTCAGGTGTATATCAGTATGTAGTGTCTCTCCTTTAAAGAGTCCTCTCTTGCTGATGTTCAGGTGTATATCAGTATGTAGTGTCTCTACTTTAAAGAGTCCTCTCCTGCTAATGTTCAGGTGTATATCAGAATGTAGTATCTCTACTTTAAAGAGTCCTCTCCTGCTGATGTTCAGGTGTATATCAGTATGTAGTGTCTCTACTTTAAAGAGTCCTCTCCTGCTGATGTTCAGGTGTATATCAGTATGTAGTGTCTCTTCTTTAAAGAGTCCTCTCCTGCTGATGTCCAGGTGTATATCAGTATGTAGTGTCTCTACTTTAAAGAGTCCTCTCCTGCTGATGTTCAGGTGTATATCAGTATATAGTGTCTCTACTTTAAAGAGTCCTCTCCTGCTGATGTTCAGGTGTATATCAGTGTGTAGTGTCTCTACTTTAAAGAGTCCTCTCCTGCTGATGTTCAGGTGTATATCAGTATGTAGTGTCTCTATTTAAAGAGTCCTCTCCTGCTGATGTTCAGGTGTATATCAGTATGTAGTGTCTCTACTTTAAAGAGTCCTCTCCTGCTGACGTTCAGGTGTATATCAGTATGTAGTGTCTCTACTTTAAAGAGTCCTCTCCTGCTGATGTTCAGGTGTATATCAGTATGTAGTGTCTCTTCTTTAAAGAGTCCTCTCCTGCTGATGTTCAGGTGTATATCAGTATGTAGTGTCTCTACTTTAAAGAGTCCTCTCCTGCTGATGTTCAGGTGTATATCAGTGTGTAGTGTCTCTACTTTAAAGAGTCCTCTCCTGCTGATGTTCAGGTGTATATCAGTATGTAGTGTCTCTATTTAAAGAGTCCTCTCCTGCTGATGTTCAGGTGTATATCAGTATATAGCATCTCTACTTTAAAGAGTCCTCTCCTGCTGATGTTCAGGTGTATATCAGTATGTAGTGTCTCTACTTTAAAGAGTCCTCTCCTGCTGATGTTCAGGTGTATATCAGTATGTAGTGTCTCTATTTAAAGAGTCCTCTCCTGCTGATGTCCAGGTGTATATCAGTATGTAGCATCTCTACTTTAAAGAGTCCTCTCCTGCTGATGTTCAGGTGTATATCAGTATGTAGTGTCTCTACTTTAAAGAGTCCTCTCCTGCTGATGTTCAGGTGTATATCAGTATGTAGTGTCTCTATTTAAAGAGTCCTCTCCTGCTGATGTTCAGGTGTATATCAGTATGTAGCATCTCTACTTTAAAGAGTCCTCTCCTGCTGATGTTCAGGTGTATATCAGTATGTAGTGTCTCTATTTAAAGAGTCCTCTCCTGCTGATGTTCAGGTGTATATCAGTATGTAGTGTCTCTACTTTAAAGAGTCCTCTCCTGCTGATGTTCAGGTGTATATCAGTATGTAGTGTCTCTATTTAAAGAGTCCTCTCCTGCTGATGTTCAGGTGTATATCAGTATGTAGTGTCTCTACTTTAAAGAGTCCTCTCCTGCTGATGTTCAGGTGTATATCAGTATGTAGTGTCTCTACTTTAAAGAGTCCTCTCCTGCTGATGTTCAAGTGTATATCAGTATGTAGTGCCTCTACTTTAAAGAGTCCTCTCCTGCTGATGTTCAGGTGTATATCAGTATGTAGTGTCTCTACTTTAAAGAGTCCTCTCCTGCTGATGTTCAGGTGTATATCAGTATGTAGTGTCTCTACTTTAAAGAGTCCTCTCCTGCTGATGTTCAGGTGTATATCAGTATGTGGTGTCTCTATTTAAAAAGTGCTCTCCTGCTGATGTTCAGGTGTATATCAGTATGTAGTGTCTCTATTTAAAGAGTCCTCTCCTGCTGATGTTCAGGTGTATATCAGTATGTAGTGTCTCTACTTTAAAGAGTCCTCTCCTGCTGATGTTCAGGTGTATATCAGTATGTAGTGTCCTCTCCTTGAAAGAGTCCTCTCCTGCTGATGTTCAGGTGTATATCAGTCTCTACTTTAAAGAGTCCTCTCCTGCTGATGTTCAGGTGTATATCAGTATGTAGTGTCCTCTACTTTAAAGAGTCCTCTCTGCTGATGTTCAGGTGTATATCAGTATGTAGTGTCTCTACTTTAAAGAGTCCTCTCCTGCTGATGTTCAGGTGTATATCAGTATGTAGTGTCTCTATTTAAAGAGTCCTCTCCTGCTGATGTTCAGGTGTATATCAGTATGTAGTGTCTCTACTTTAAAGAGTCCTCTCCTGCTGATGTTCAGGTGTATATCAGTATGTAGAGTCTCTACTTTAAAGAGTCCTCTCCTGTTGATGTTCAGGTGTATATCAGTATGTAGTGTCTCTATTTTAAAGAGTCCTCTCCTGCTGATGTTCAAGTGTATATCAGTATGTAGTGTCTCTACTTTAAAGAGTCCTCTCCTGCTGATGTTCAGGTGTATATCAGTGTGTAGTGTCTCTACTTTAAAGAGTCCTCTCCTGCTGATGTTCAGGTGTATATCAGTATGTAGTGTCTCTACTTTAAAGAGTCCTCTCCTGCAGATGTTCAGGTGTATATCAGTATGTAGTGTCTCTATTTTAAAGAGTCCTCTCCTGCTGATGTTCAGGTGTATATCAGTATCTAGTGTCTCTACTTTAAAGAGTCCTCTCCTGCTGATGTTCAGGTGTATATAAGTATCTAGTGTCTCTACTTTAAAGAGTCCTCTCCTGCTGATGTTCAGGTGTATATCAGTATCTAGTGTCTCTACTTTAAAGAGTCCTCTCCTGCTGATGTTCAGGTGTATATCAGTATGTAGTGTCTCTACTTTAAAGAGTCCTCTCCTGTTGATGTTCAGGTGTATATCAGTATGTAGTGTCTCTACTTTAAAGAGTCCTCTCCTGCTGATGTTCAGGTGTATATCAGTATGTAGTGTCTCTTCTTTAAAGAGTCCTCTCCTGCTGATGTTCAGGTGTATATCAGTATGTAGTGTCTCTACTTTAAAGAGTCCTCTCCTGCTGATGTTCAGGTGTATATCAGTATGTAGTGTCTCTATTTAAAGAGTCCTCTCCTGCTGATGTTCAGGTGTATATCAGTATGTAGTGTCTCTATTTAAAGAGTCCTCTCCTGCTGATGTTCAGGTGTATATCAGTATGTAGTGTCTCTACTTTAAAGAGTCCTCTCCTGCTGATGTTCAGGTGTATATCAGTATGTAGTGTCTCTACTTTAAAGAGTCCTCTCCTGCTGATGTTCAGGTGTATATCAGTATGTAGTGTCTCTACTTTAAAGAGTCCTCTCTGCTGATGTTCAGGTGTATATCAGTATGTAGTTTCTCTACTTTAAAGAGTCCTCCCCTGCTGATGTTCAGGTGTATATCAGTATGTAGAGTCTCTACTTTAAAGAGTCCTCTCCTGTTGATGTTCAGGTGTATATCAGTATGTAGTGTCTCTACTTTAAAGAGTCCTCTCTGCTGATGTTCAGGTGTATATCAGTATGTAGTGTCTCTACTTTAAAGAGTCCTCTCCTGCTGATGTTCAGGTGTATATCAGTATGTAGTGTCTCTATTTAAAGAGTCCTCTCCTGCTGATGTTCAGGTGTATATCAGTATGTAGTGTCTCTACTTTAAAGAGTCCTCTCCTGCTGATGTTCAGGTGTATATCAGTATGTAGAGTCTCTACTTTAAAGAGTCCTCTCCTGTTGATGTTCAGGTGTATATCAGTATGTAGTGTCTCTATTTTAAAGAGTCCTCTCCTGCTGATGTTCAAGTGTATATCAGTATGTAGTGTCTCTACTTTAAAGAGTCCTCTCCTGCTGATGTTCAGGTGTATATCAGTGTGTAGTGTCTCTACTTTAAAGAGTCCTCTCCTGCTGATGTTCAGGTGTATATCAGTATGTAGTGTCTCTACTTTAAAGAGTCCTCTCCTGCAGATGTTCAGGTGTATATCAGTATGTAGTGTCTCTATTTTAAAGAGTCCTCTCCTGCTGATGTTCAGGTGTATATCAGTATCTAGTGTCTCTACTTTAAAGAGTCCTCTCCTGCTGATGTTCAGGTGTATATAAGTATCTAGTGTCTCTACTTTAAAGAGTCCTCTCCTGCTGATGTTCAGGTGTATATCAGTATCTAGTGTCTCTACTTTAAAGAGTCCTCTCCTGCTGATGTTCAGGTGTATATCAGTATGTAGTGTCTCTATTTAAAGAGTCCTCTCCTGCTGATGTTCAGGTGTATATCAGTATGTAGTGTCTCTACTTTAAAGAGTCCTCTCCTGCTGATGTTCAGGTGTATATCAGTATGTAGTGTCTCTACTTTAAAGAGTCCTCTCCTGCTGATGTTCAGGTGTATATCAGTATGTAGTGTCTCTACTTTAAAGAGTCCCTCTCTGCTGATGTTCAGGTGTATATCAGTATGTAGTGTCTCTACTTTAAAGAGTCCTCCCCTGCTGATGTTCAGGTGTATATCAGTATGTAGTGTCTCTACTTTAAAGAGTCCTCTCCTGCTAATGTTCAGGTGTATATCAGTATGTAGAGTCTCTACTTTAAAGAGTCCTCTCCTGTTGATGTTCAGGTGTATATCAGTATGTAGTGTCTCTATTTTAAAGAGTCCTCTCCTGCTGATGTTCAAGTGTATATCAGTATGTAGTGTCTCTACTTTAAAGAGTCCTCTCCTGCTGATGTTCAGGTGTATATCAGTATCTAGTGTCTCTACTTTAAAGAGTCCTCTCCTGCTGATGTTCAGGTGTATATCAGTATGTAGTGTCTCTATTTAAAGAGTCCTCTCCTGCTGATGTTCAGGTGTATATCAGTATGTAGTGTCTCTACTTTAAAGAGTCCTCTCCTGCTGATGTTCAGGTGTATATCAGTATGTAGTGTCTCTACTTTAAAGAGTCCTCTCCTGCTGATGTTCAGGTGTATATCAGTATGTAGTGTCTCTACTTTAAAGAGTCCTCTCTGCTGATGTTCAGGTGTATATCAGTATGTAGTGTCTCTACTTTAAAGAGTCCTCCCCTGCTGATGTTCAGGTGTATATCAGTATGTAGTGTCTCTATTTAAAGAGTCCTCTCCTGCTGATGTTCAGGTGTATATCAGTATGTAGTGTCTCTACTTTAAAGAGTCCTCTCCTGCTGATGTTCAGGTGTATATCAGTATGTAGAGTCTCTACTTTAAAGAGTCCTCTCCTGTTGATGTTCAGGTGTATATCAGTATGTAGTGTCTCTATTTTAAAGAGTCCTCTCCTGCTGATGTTCAAGTGTATATCAGTATGTAGTGTCTCTACTTTAAAGAGTCCTCTCCTGCTGATGTTCAGGTGTATATCAGTGTGTAGTGTCTCTACTTTAAAGAGTCCTCTCCTGCTGATGTTCAGGTGTATATCAGTATGTAGTGTCTCTACTTTAAAGAGTCCTCTCCTGCAGATGTTCAGGTGTATATCAGTATGTAGTGTCTCTATTTTAAAGAGTCCTCTCCTGCTGATGTTCAGGTGTATATCAGTATCTAGTGTCTCTACTTTAAAGAGTCCTCTCCTGCTGATGTTCAGGTGTATATAAGTATCTAGTGTCTCTACTTTAAAGAGTCCTCTCCTGCTGATGTTCAGGTGTATATCAGTATCTAGTGTCTCTACTTTAAAGAGTCCTCTCCTGCTGATGTTCAGGTGTATATCAGTATGTAGTGTCTCTACTTTAAATAGTCCTCTCCTGCTGATGTTCAGGTGTATATCAGTATCTAGTGTCTCTACTTTAAAGAGTCCTCTCCTGCTGATGTTCAGGTGTATATCAGTATCTAGTGTCTCTACTTTAAAGAGTCCTCTCCTGCTGATGTTCAGGTGTATATCAGTATGTAGTGTCTCTACTTTAAAGAGTCCTCTCCAGCTGATGTTCAGGTGTATATCAGTATCTAGTGTCTCTACTTTAAAGAGTCCTCTCCTGCTGATGTTCAGGTGTATATCAGTATGTAGTGTCTCTACTTTAAATAGTCCTCTCCTGCTGATGTTCAGGTGTATATCAGTATCTAGTGTCTCTACTTTAAAGAGTCCTCTCCTGCTGATGTTCAGGTGTATATCAGTATGTAGTGTCTCTACTTTAAATAGTCCTCTCCTGCTGATGTTCAGGTGTATATCAGTATCTAGTGTCTCTACTTTAAAGAGTCCTCTCCTGCTGATGTTCAGGTGTATATCAGTATCTAGTGTCTCTACTTTAAAGAGTCCTCTCCTGCTGATGTTCATATGTTCAAATATGAGTAAGTAATGTCAGTGTTGTATTTTTAAATATCTAAACCAGTTTTTTTAGTGATGCGTTTCTTTGTGGTTTTGCTAGTTCTTTATTTCCCCAGCATGGCTCGCTCGGATTAGTACGGTATGGTTCGGGCCAGGCTCACTTTATGCTGCGTTTCCATTACAGTTTAGTAGCTGGGTTAGTAACTATAGTAACTAGGGATGCACGATAATTATCGGCCCGATAATTATCGGTCCGATATTAGGAATTATGACGTCATCCCGATAAACCCGATACCAGTATTAATAGCCCCGATAATATACAATATATTTTTTGGGTAAAAAAAAAGAAAAAAATTCTGCGGTGTGGGTGGATTGGGATGAGGGGCGCTTGTTTTCACTCGGCTCCTCCCGTTTTCCCAGTACTGTGGTATTAGTGGTTTAGGAAGAGGGGAGTTCTTCACAAATCCAGCGCTCCCTAACTCATGCCTGGCTGTGACGCAATTCAAGGCATATGCTCGAACCGGAGCTGCCTGGACGCTGCAATCATGTTGCGCACACTTTTCGTACAATGTCCCACTGTCTGGCTTCCTGCATAAAGTCAAGTGCTCGGCGCAGTTGTGGCGAAATGTCGCTCCTCTGTTTTCATTTAAACAGCTCCGTATATCCGTTAGCGCAGCTAGCTAGCACCAGATGCTAACAACAACAATGCACGTAAGGTCTCTCTCTCGCTCGCTCGGGCCACACATACACACACCCTCCCGGTCCTCCAGATGGCCAGTCGGTGCCTGCCGGTGAGCGTGGAAGTGTGGTCTGCAGCAAGCAGGCGGCAGGAGCGGGGCTGTCAGCATCAGCTTGTAGATGGTATTTTAAACTCGATGCGCTCTGAAACTACGGGGCGGCCGAAGAAAAAAAATACACATGCATTAATCGCGTTAAAATAATTAGTGGCGTAAAGATTTTTTTATTATCGGTTATCGGTATCGGTATCGGTCTTGAGAAGCAGGAAGTTATCGGTATCGGTATCGGTTTCAAAAAACCAATATCGTGCATCCCTAATAGTAACGCAGTGTAGGCGGAGCCGTGACGTCATCTTCAGTGAGAACCACAGACAAACAACATCAGCCGTTAGCTACGTTCACACCGGACGCGATGCGAATATTCGCTTCGCTCTAAACGCTCCTATCGCATCGCTCTAGTCACTGAGTTTCACCGCGGCTGTCAGCTGTGTTTACTCGCATCATTCAAACAAGACGCGCTGGCTCGGGAGCTACAACTACAACAAAATGAACATATTTTACCGTGATTAAATTGTAATACACGTTTCTAAATTATGCCGAAGTAACAACATACTGATACCGGTTAGTAAAAACCATGAATTAATGCTTTGACAAGTCTGCAGACAGACGGCAGGCGAAAAACCCTTTAGAATGCTTGTTTTCTGAATGGAGATTGGATCGACCAGGCTAAGCTAATGTTGTATATGCTCACTCCACACTCACAACAACGGCCTACAGACATAAATAAACCAGTGACTGTATTCTCCATGACACAGACAATCTGTGGTTTGTTCTTGTTTAACTTGTGTCCAGTTTCTGAACAGATATGAGGAGCTGTGATCTCTGAGTGCTAACTGCTAACAGCTAATGGCTGATGTTTTCTGGTTTAACGTCAGTAACGGCAGGCTGAGATCCTCACCGCTGATTGGCTACCGCGAGAACGCGTCACGTGAATTTAACGCTCGAGTTAAAAAAATTGAACTCTCGCGTTTGACGCGGCCCCCTTCAATCGCCTCAATCGCGTGATTCGCGCCGTCGGAGCGAATTCGCGTCTGATCGTGTCTCTGCATTGACTTTACATGTAATCGCGCCGCCCCCAAACGTCGCATCGCGTCCGGTGTGAACGTAGCATTAGCCCTCAGAGCTCACAGCTCCTCGTATCTGTTCAGAAACTAGACAACAGTTAAACAAGTACAAACCACAGACTGCCTGTGTCATGGAGAATACAGTCGCTTCTTTATTTATGTCTGTAGGCCGTTGTTGTGAGTGTGGACGGTCGGAGCATATGTGAGGGATAATGTGCAGCGACGCGGTCATTATGGGGAGAAGAACACCGACAGGCTGATCAGGATCCCGACGCGAAGCGGATGGATCTAGATCGGCATGAAGGTGTTATTATCCCGCTTATCACACGGCCACATTCTCAACAAAGTAACAACGTGACTCCCAATATTAATTGAAATGCTTTTATGGATTTAGAAAATGATTTTATTGATTTAAAAAATTGTTGTATTTAAATTGACGTGCATCCGCTAAGAAAAATAGTCCGTTGTTACCGTTTGAACTAACGTAGCAACGGCAGGAACTGCTTCGATAGCGCTTTTGAGGAGCTTTTTGATCACAGATTTGAAAACATCGCTGCTTGCTTTAAAAGCAGCAGAAGTCATGATGTCATGATGTCATGATGTCAAACCTTGGAGAGTATCTAGATATCCTGCCCTGATGCCAGAGGAACTGCACACTGAATATGTGTCGCCGTTTGATGTCGATGTCTGGACCGCTGCGTAACAAGGAGGGGTTCTGCCCCGTTACTTCTCCGCTGTTTTCTTGTCGCTCTTGTCTCGTCAGTTAGAAAAGCAAACTGTAAACAGTTAAATCGAACGGACTTCTTTGTGCAGATGTGAGCGTCCTTAACAACGGTCAATAACTCCTTGACAGCAGTCTGTCTCTTCTGGATTAACAACGTGTCACGTGTTCTGAATTGACCAATCAGAATCGAGTATTCAACTAAACCATGTAATAAACTGCGTTAGCTTAGCCGATCTCCATTCAGAAAACACGCATTTTAAAAGGTGTTTCTCTGCCGTCTGTCTGCAGACTCAAAGCATTAATTCATGGTTTTTACTAACCGGTATCAGTATGTTGTTACTTCGGCATCATTTAGAAACGTGTATTACAATTAAATCACGGTCTAATATGTTCATCTTGTTGTAGTTGTAGCCCCCTTGT
>NW_022990459.1:655000-734593 GCF_902827175.1 Gymnodraco acuticeps
TGCATATATCAAACTACAGACGCACATTCTGTCTGCCATCTGACTTTTTTGCAATAGCAGGAATTTATTTATCTTAAAATAGCCGAAATAGCTTTTCTAAAAAATGATGCCTCGTCAACATTACTGGATTTCTGTATGTCCAACTGTCAGCATGTGAGTAACCAGTCTGTGTTCCGCAAAATCATATTAAAAACACGTACCTTTTTTAATAAATGTGGCTTAATCAACTGAAACCTATATATTACTTTCTAAAAACAGATCTTGTTGCTAGGGAACAAAACCCTCCAAATCGTTTTGATTTTTTTGTGGAGAGAAAATGTTCGTGCCTGTTTGTCCTGAGAGACAGCTGGAAAATGACATATAGGTCAGCTGATGATAAGCAGGGGGATCAATCACCAGAGGGAGTAATTATTGAGCTGAAAACAAATGATGGAAAAGCTACAGTTGATAATAATACCATTTCCCTTGGAGGGTGGGGGAGACACTCTACTCATGACACTACAATGATGCATTACTTTGTATTGGCAGCTTTGACTAAATGGCTGCGCTGCAGGCAGAAAAGGGAAAAGTGTTTCCATTTGAAAAACCAGGTTGTTTTTTTCAGTGTCTGTGTGATTGAGCAACAGATACTGTGGCCAGCTGGGTCATATTGTAAGTGTTTGGAATCCACTAAACAACCGCAGTAACTCACAACTCAACCACAAGCCCTGAATAGTTGCAAAGTTCAACCAGCATCTCCGTGGAGAATTATTTTTAATCGACTTATTTATAATGAAGGTGGTATGATGGTTAAGGAAGAGGAGGACTGAATTCATAAATGCCTTGTGGTTGGAAAAACCCACAGTGACACATTGCATAATATTAAAAAGTCGACCAGGAGCAGAGAAAAGGCACCTCCACTCAACTGTCTTTAAACGTTGCTCACTACAACTGCTGAGTCAGCCATCTGTGAACTTTATAACACAAACTATCCGAGCTACGGAGCAGCGTGCATCCCAGCATGTGTGCTAATAAGGAATGAATCCCATTTCTAAACTGACACAGTTTTCCTTGTGTGAAATCCCATTGTAAGTTAGACATCAGGGAAAACAAAGTAGCTCGTCATGTAGCTGATACGGCAGGCTCCAAAATGTTACGGATGTATTAAGAACAAAGACAATGAAACAAGAGAGAAAAGAAAAGAAACCAGATATTTGTTTGTGGTGCAGGCAATTCAAATACTTTGACATCGCTGTGACTATAATAAGCAATATGTTACATTATGTGCCTATGCCTTGTATAACAGCCCTTATCAACAAGCTGAAAAAGTCAAATATTCAGACTGGAACTTTAACAGGAAAGGGTGGGAGCTACTTTGATTTGCATCTCCCTGCACAAGGAAAGCAGACCTCTGCTTCAGTGCTTGATATGGTGTTTAGTAGTCCATCATGCACACACACACATAAGATCCATTTTCCTAACACCTGTTTGCATAACCAGCAGAGTGTACATCAAAAGCAAAGTGTAGGAAGCACTATGGTTCATTATGTGTAGGACTGACAGTGGCTATCATCTTCTGTTACATTAAAATATAGTCAAATCCAAGTTTTGCATTTAGGCTACTGCCTGCCTTACTTATTTACGTTCATTTGGGGTTGTAAGGACATACTACTTCGCAGGAATGCTTTGACACAGAAATAGACAGGACTAAAAGGCATGCTCCAACATGACAGGCAAACATTTTTTTTCTTTGTTTTGCCTCTGGCTTCACAAAACGTAAACCTAGTCAGTGTTTGGGTGTCTTCCACCTTATGAGCTATGTCTAAGATGCATATGACTTGATATATTGTAATTAAACAGAGAACGGTGGAGTCCAATTCAAGTCATTCCACATACCCAAATTCGATGCAATCCTACATATTCACGGAGCTATGATGTAATTGTGTTTATCTAAATTAAATCGACGGAAATACCTACGGAAATTGCTCAACAAAAAAGACTCGATAGAGGTTGTTCGCTCACTATTAATGAAGTATTTCTTTCCAAATGGGAATTAGAACTGGCTCTTGGAGATGTTGTTTGTCAGCAGGCAAACCTAATCAGTATCAGAGCCCGTCGTGTTGGCGGTGATGTAGCTGTATTATTAATTTACTTCCATGGTTATGCACATTTTAAAGCGGTTTTGTGCTGTGACACTCCGACTGTAAGCTCGCTCCCTTGGCTTGACAATAAATAGTTAACATAAAACATAAAAACTAGTAATTTCGACTGCCATTTATGCCTATTTACCATTTGGGGGTTGTTATAGCTAGCTTGTTACCATTAGAAGCTAACGTTAGCTGCCTCAGCCTCCACTGTATGCAATGGAGCCTTTATAAAAGTTGTGGGCGACAGTCAAGTTTTTTCGCGAAAAACCAAACTGTGACGACACTGGTTAGCTTCTCGTTTCACAGTTGGTCAAACAGAACAGATACTAACACAAAGAACATGCGAGGTATGTTTTATTTTACCTTATGCTGTAGTAACTCATGTTTATTCACGGTTGCTAAGGAAGATCCTCGTGCGGCAGGATACTTTTTGTGGACGCGGTTGAGAAGAGCTCTGTTACTCGGTCCTTAGTTACCGAGCCGACGAAGAACGGGTGTTCCTATTGGTTGACCGATTACTTACGTGGATGATGATTGGAAGAAATTCTAGAGAAGGGTGGAGAGCTTTCTATAAATACAGTCTATGAAGAGCTATTGATTGTTTATATTTTTACCATGTAAATATGTTTAAAGCATGGTTTAAAGCTTACAATAAGAACACCTATTGTTCAGAAACTTGGATTAATAACTGGTTTTGTTAAGGATTTGCTACAGTAACCATGACAACAAGTAGACTTGGGTTTAAGACATATATACTTTATGTTACAAACGTCGATGTTATTCCTTTCTGAACTGGCCACACATATTTAATTTAGTTGTAGCCTAAGAGAGGGCTTAATAAACCAATAATTAAGTTTGCTGTTTTTTGGAATTGTACTTTTATTCTATATAGTTATGCAACGCATTTTGAAAAATAGGGTTTAAGTTGAACAGAATTACAAAGTTATTTAATAACATCCTTGGTTTATCATTATGATGTTCAAAATAAAAAAAAAGGTAAACAGTAAATGAACTGAAATAGGATCATCACCTTACACATCACAGTAGTTTATACAAATAATTATACAAGAAGCAGTCCAATGAATAATCAATGTCTTTTTTCATCATTGCCTTCTATTCTTCTTACCAAATCAGCTGTGATTAAACACATCTGAGTCCGAGAGATGGCCCCTCTCTTTTAACAACAACATCAGACCCCTCCTCTTCCTCCATGTCACCTTCAACCCATAATCCCTCTCTGGTGTGTCAGCCACTAACATTTCCGGTGGCTGATTACATGGTGGTGTACATGGCTGAGCCTGTAGCAAGTGTGGCGAGGACGAGGAGGGATGACTACTCCCTTCTTGAATTACTTTTGGAGTGTCAACATCAGGTGGTGGACTGACACTGCTGACCTCAGTGGTGCTGCACGTTTTGGAGGCCGGTGTCACATCACCATCTGCTGGAATACTGCATCTCTCTGTGACTTGAATAGATAGATTTTCAGGTGGGTGCAAACACCTACTGGAGGATGCAGCCCCATTGGAAAGTGTCTTCACATTCCTTTTTCTGAATGTGGATGTCTGTCTCTTTGGTGTGTCTGAGTGCGGTGCAGTCCTTTTGATTTGGCACGCTCCCTGTGGTTGATTTCCTGTTTTACACATATCTGGAGACTCTGAAGATTTCTTTGTGTGTGTACTCCTTTGTTGATTAGATTGGTCTCTTGACCTTGTATGAAAAGATAATGAGGGGAATTGGCACACACTCTTTTTCCTGGACAGCTGACTGGAATTGTCAAAAATGCTTGTGGCAGAGAGGCACTTTTTTCTTCTGCCTCGTTTCACTGGGAGTGCAGCTGCAACTGAACGATCAAATTCTGGTCTTACCTAAAAAGAGTAGAGGGGAATACACTTTCAGTCACATATCAAATAGTTATAATTCTCCAAAGTAACTCCCCAGAAAGGTCAGGTTTAACTGCAGACACTTCCAGTTAGAACACATTCTGTGATATGAACACTGGTGTTTAACATAAATGAACTTACCCAAGAATTTAGAGATGAACTGCTCTGTGTCTCTGTGAAAAACTCTTTGGGATTGAGTGCTGCTCGGACTTCAGGCACATTTTGGAGTCTGGCTCCACGCACAGGATGCTCCAGGAACGGCAGGGGAGGCTTCTCTGTCTTTTTGGCTTTACGGGGCATTAATAATGATCATTCCTGAACACCTAGTGGAATTAAAACATCACTTGACACATGTAATTTTCTGGTTTAAATACTATACACTAATGACATATCCAGGTCTACGGTTAAGGAGTCAACATTTAGCTGTGTACTTTTGAACGTTTTAATTCTAGCACGACATAGAACTTACCTAAATGTTATGCTTCGAGCTAGACATAGTAATTATTGCAAACAATTAACCCATGCATAAAACGTTAGGTATTCCATTGTTGTTGTCCACTAGGAACTTCTCTTGTTTTCCGTCTTCCTGTTGCTTACTATTTCCCGGTTTCCACCAACGTCGATTCTGATTGGGGGTTGGGACCATATGGTATTTTTCTCTGGATCGCTATTGGTGCACATGTATACCACGTGATCAGAGTGACGGATGTGGCACCCACAGCGCCAAAATTCAAAAACGTTGTTGAATCGACAAGGCAGCATGTAAATAAGACCAAATGAACCATTATACATATTACGGATCCTTTGATTTAACATCGATTATGTGCCAATTGTTTCAACTATTAGCAGGAGAGAGGCAACGCGGAATTGCCTGAAACATCACAGTAATATGAAGGTTTGGCTTTATCTAGTTTTGTTACAATGGTGTTATGTGCTAGCTGTTAACCTACGTGATAGCTCGCCACGTAGCTGCCTTAGCTTAGCTTACATTTAGCTGACGTTGACTGTAACAACGACAATGTTACAATGTAATGTTAGTAAAGGTTTGATGCCACAAAACAAAGATTTCCTCCATGATATGCATTGTGTATGCTGGTGCATTTATTTCTCATGACTCAAATGGATGACACATTGAACCCCGTTTAGGAAATGTGACATTTTAATATTTACAACCTCTGTATTTAAAGAAACATCGGTGCAAGAAAAATTGGGATGTTTTACCAATAATTTACAGAAAGCCTTTAATTCGGCATACCTCAGAAGACAAATAATCCATTACTTGCAACGCTTCTTGTTGCAACACATAGCTAGCTAACGTTAGCTATCTCGCTTTTATTTGCTTTAACACAGAAGCCACCTGAATGGTTATTATAATCTGCGAAACCTTTCAGATTACATTTAGTCGCTTATCTAAATCACTAGCCACATTTTTCTGATATTGATATTTAAATAAGTCAGTTATGAACCGATCCAAACGTTGGCTGTTTGCCATGGAGTCAGCGGTAAACGTTAGCAAAACACGCCAACTGCAGCTATGTAACAACTGTAGTTCTAGAAGGCATGTGTCGCCAGGGAACACAACCTTGTGATCCGGAGACAGGCTGCTAAATCTGCGCGATACTGCATCTAAAAAAGCAAAAAAGGGTCAAAGCGGAGCTGAATTTCACCTATCAGGTCTATATTATTAGAATATAATTCGACCTACCAATGCACAGTATGTGTACTGGTATTTGATATTCTTTAATTTCTTCGTGTCAATCTAAATAGTCAAGCGTACAAAGCAACGGTTTATAACCCGCCTGCTTTCATTGTTATCCAGCTAGCTTAGCATTGATTTCATACCTTCTGCCAGGTAAACTAACCTATTTCCAGTTAGCATGGTGTGATCAAAGTTGACTTTTAGGAGGTTTTGAAACAATATGGTTGTTACATCCATTTTTTGTCTTTGTGTTACAGTTGTACAGAATACCACTGAACACCTAGGAGCATTTGATGATCATGAGACGGAGCCCAAGGAGACCCCTGATCCTCAGAAGAAGAAAGTTGCCCTTTCAGCAAAATGATCCACCAGCTGCTGAATTGAAAATCCAAGATGATACATCGGGCTCCAAAGAACCTTCAACATCAGCTGCCACTCAGAGATTCCCCGATGGCATCCGCATTATGGATCACCCTTCCATGTCTGACACACAGGTGGTGGTTGTCCCCAAAACAGCAGACCTTCAAAGTGTTATCCGGGCCCTCACTGCCAAAGGAAAAGAGTGTGGAGCCCAGGGGAGGAACAAATTCATCCTTCTGAGTGAGAACAGCAGCCGGGACAATGGATCTTTTTGCCAGCCTGCTGCTGAAGGGGATGGCGTCTCTACAGTTGATCAATCAGCGAAAGCAGAAACGATGCACAGCTCCCCGGATGCTAAACATCTCACCGGAATTAAAGCATGTATGGAGACATTTTAAGTCTTTCATAGCTTGGTTATCTGTCTTTAATCCTCCCTTTCTTGAAGCAATAATGTTTTTTCCTCTTTCTTTATTAGTGAATAAGGAACTTGAGTGTGGTCCTTTAGACGACAGCCTCACCAATATTCAGTGGCTCGGCAGAATGAACACATGTGGCTTCCAACCAGATCCTGTCAAGCAGATGGCCATCAAGGAGAACCTCACCACTTTTCAGGTCAGCTGCTCCTCCTTGTCACCTCAGTGGGACTTTGACTGCTGATGTATGTCTATGTGTGACACTGATCTCAGCATGTCCCCTAAACACCATCCTTTCTGTCTCAGTGGCACACCACTTTATTGTGATATACAGTTATCTCTCTAGTATGGGGATTACATAACACTTGTGCTGCTGAGTTGAAATTATTTGATGATATAAAACTTGATAATTGCAATATTGTATTAATGAGGATTTTATTGTAACGGCTTAATTGAAGTTGTTAATCAGTTTGAATATTTGTATGGGCCAGACATTTTAAAGATGGTATATTAACTGCACGAGCTTAATGGTTTAAGTCTGTTTTAACTCTCGTATTTGATCCATTTTTTTTCAAAAATGCTTTTTGTTTTTCCAGGCATGTCCTTTTTTTTTACAGTTTTTTTTTTACATTCCTATTTCTAAGTGAATCCAGAATTAAGAGGTTTGAATGGCTAAAGATTTAGGAGTAAGCCCTGTGCAGACTTAAAAAACAACATATCAAGTTAATCTTAACATTTGTGTCTACAGTTCAAAAGATGGATCATGTATTGAAGACTCTTTTTCTTTGTTTCTTTTACAGGCGCGAAATGCACTAATTGATGCAGAGTCGGCTCAGCAGCCCATGTCAGAGCGCCCACCGTACTCCTACATGGCCATGATCCAGTTTGCCATTAACAGTGGGAAGAGCAGGAGGATGACACTGAAAGAGATTTACATGTGGATCGAAGACCACTTCCCTTACTTCAGAGAGGTGGCCAAACCAGGATGGAAGGTGATTTTTAACTGAAAAAAAGTACAATTTATATATAATAAAGCAGATAAATGTAATTAAATGTCACTTACTGTAACATGCAATCAAGATTTTTGTTTCTTCTCTATAATTACAGAACTCCATCCGCCATAACCTCTCTCTGCACGATATGTTTATTCGTGAGACGTCACCAGACGGTAAAATCTCTTTCTGGACTATCCGACCTGAGGCCAACCGATGCCTCACTCTTGATCAGGTGTACAAGGTGACCACAAAATACATGCAACACTGAAACTGAATGAATGTTTTTGCCTTAATGTTCTTCATTTTTTATTCTTTGATTTCATCATGATCAACCGCTTTTTTGGTTTTAAATCATCTTTGTTTTCTTCAATTCCACATCTTTTTCTACAGCCTGGTTGTGATCCGATGACCGCTCCTGTTACGGTGCCAATGCTTTTATTTTCCAACCAAGTAAGATGGCTTGATCATTTTTAAATCTCTAGGTCTAACAGTCTTCCTCTTTACAGTCAAGCAGCAGACAGTGGAAAAGGGACAGAAAATCTGACTTTCACTCTGAGGTCTAGGGAGATCTTTTTCTTACAGGAGGAGAGGAAATGAGCAGCAGATATACATCCATCATTTCTCCTTGAAGTGTAGGGACATGTTGTATAAGAAGTCTAACTTTAACTTGTGTCTGTTCTAGCTCGCCCAACACTGAAACAAGGGAGAGAAGCTTGTCACTTAAGTGTAGTCAAGCGTAGTACAGTGAGGCCACTGTTTGATTTAACTGTAAAATAACGCTATGTCATTTCCTTTTTCTTTACAGCAACAAAAGAGGATGCTTCCTGATGCAAGAAAAATGCCAGTTAGCTCTGGTGAGTGAAATTGGAAAAGTGAAAAAGAAAACATGGCAGATAAAGTCAGACATTTTCATTAAACCGTTGTGTTTTCTATACTCAGAGAGAAGGATGAAACCTCTTCTCCCTCGAACCGATTCCTACTTGGTTCCCATCCAGCTCCCCGTCAACTCCTCCATCTACCTGCCGCCCGCCCCGTACCCCCCCACTTGCTCGCAGCAGAAACGGTCCACTTCAAGAGGAGCCAAGAGAGTGCGGATAGCTCCTAAGGTAAAGCTCTTGTCATGCGTTGTAGATTTGTAGCGCGATTTAGAAAAACATCAGGTTGTCTGGTTGGATATTGTCAAAGAATGATGTGTGGGAATGTTTCTGGTACATTTGTCCTAGTGCAGGTTTTATGTGAAGTGGACATTTTTAAACAGCTGAAGACACATCTTTTTAGATCAGCTTTTTTTTTACAAGCGACACCCCCAGTTTATTTTTATTTATTTATTTTTTATTTAATAGATTTGATATATTTTTATTTATTTCATAGATCTCTCAGCGACACCCCCTTTTCAATTGGTCTTCAAATCTTATTTTTTCCATTATTTAAAATGGTGTAATTGTTTTATTTATTTTATGGGTATTATTATTTAATTCTCTTAAGTTTTATGTCTGCCTTTATTTTACCAAGAGGGATAACTATTTATTTCATTCTATTTTCTTTTACTTATCACACCTTTTACCTCCCTGTGTCCCTTGAACTGTTATCATGTTGTTATGCTGCATTTGTGCCAAAAGGCTTTAAACGTATAACCTGGAGTGAAAGCATATTAAGCCTATTATGTCCGACAGGTGATGCAAAGCGACGCCCCGGCAGTAGTGCTGCATCCACAGAAGAACGAAGACCTCAAGGTGAAGGAAGAGCAGGTGTGTGTGCCGATTAAATGCGAGACTCCTAAAGCCCCTCCGAAGAGACAAGCCAGCAGCTCTCGGCGCAAACAGCGGCTGGTTCACTCTCTGGACGAGGAGCCGGTCCTCCTCTGCCCCGATAACACCTTCTTGGACTCCGGCGTCGTCTCCGACGCTTCCACTTTCCAGGAGATGCTGACCACGGAGCTGGAGGAGCCTCAGGAGGAGGAGGAGCAGCAGAGCCCCGACCAAGGCTTCTCCTCCTCAAAGACCCCCGTAAAAAGCAGCAGCCACCTGACCTCCTCCACGCCCAGCAAGCCTCCCTCTCGCGCCCTACCCGAGCCCTGGAAAGTGACCCCCGTGGGCAAAGGGAGCCAGAGCGCTCTAGACTTTAGTCCCATCCGCACGCCAGGCGGTCCTGCAGTGACCCCCCGACACGAGTACACCACCTTTAGCTTCAACAGCACTCCCTTTAAAGACTGGCCTCTGTTTAGCTCCCCCAGAGAGCTGTTCACGGTCGCTCCCCCCCCCTGCAAGCACAGACTCTCCCATGGAGGGCCTCAGAAGCGACGGCTCCGGAGAGCTGCTCCATGCGGGAGGAGGCACCGCTAACCGCTCCATCACGGAGGGCCTCGTCCTGGACACGATGAATGACAGCTTGAGGGAGATCCTGGTGGACATTAGCTTCTCTGATCTGGTTGAGGAGGACCTGGGTATGGCTAATATCAGCTGGTCCGAGTTCATCCCTCAATTTAAGTAGAGTACGGGCGAAAACATTTTCGACCACATGAAAACACTAGAGGAGAAAATGGGGAAAAGAGTTCCATTTCAAAGTTCCTCTCCACTTTCTAGCATTCTCATTGGTTATTTCATTAAGGGCTTTTTTCTATAAGTGAATGTCTTCCTGTTTTCTTTTGATCCTTCCTATCATATCTGTGCATGTGAATGTATGTTGATTTGCACATTTTAATATATAATTTAGCTTTTGCGTATGTAAATGTAAAGACAATATATTGCCTGATAAGCCAGCCAGATGCGAATCGACTTGTAGATTGTGAGATTGTTAGCAATAAACCGTAGCAGAGGATTACAAGTAGCGCTAACAGCAATAGGGTTAGAACCATCTTCACCACAGAGCTGCATTCTGCATGCAGTGACTCCTCGTGTCAACACCGTGTTTTAAGGAAGTCTTATGGAGCAATATACTAAATATTTTGTATCTATCTAGCACACATTGTAATAGTTTTCAGACGCAATTGTATTTTCCTGTGAGCACAAACAGAATAGCTTTTGCAGAACCATCTTTGGAGGTCAGAATGGGAGATATTCCGCGTTCTGAAAATGTCACAGAATAATGTTTGGCTTTAATATTTCCTCCAAGTTTGTCAGAATGCGTGTTTGTATGTGAGAGGGATTGCATTGCAGTGATCTGTTAACAGTTGCTGCTGAATGGAAAGCAAGAGTGTTGTGGTTTGTAGCAAACAGATTTCGTAACATGTGACTTGTTCTGTTTTGTTGTTTATGACTGAACAATAAATCTGCTGGTGTTGGCACATCATTGTGTATTCATTATTGTTTTCGATGAAAGACGGCTTTGATTTCCCTCGACTTGCTAACAATTCAAACATTTACACTAACCAGCCTTACACTAACTACACACTACTTACCCTTCTACTGTGTATTCCATCTGTTAAACTACATAGCAATACCTCATTTATTTACACTTGAGTAAAAGGTAAAAAACATTTATACATTGTTTCTTACAGAACTTGGGCACTTAAGCAGAGATTTAGATGTTTCTGATGAATGAGAACTAAAGAAAGCCCCTCCTGAAACTGAAATAGTGTTTTACTTTTTCTCAAATTGTACAAAAAAAGTCAGATAAACCAGCCGGGTCATTTGTAGTTTTAATAGTTTTCTCAAAACAGCACATTACAGTTATTTTAGTATCAAAATGGACAGCTAAAACGGCTTCAAACCCGTAACAAAATAGTATTCTAGGACTTCTCACGGTGTTATTCAGTAGAAAGCGGTCTTCAGTATGTTCGCACTTCCTGCTGAGCCACTTCCAAAAGGATCTGCAGCTGCTTGCTCAAGTAGTCTGGGGGAAAGAAAAGAGAGTTCTGTTGAAAAGGATTTGGATTCTGGCAATACTCAAAACGTGTTGAATTCCTTCTCTTTGTTACAGTACAAAACATCACTTTTATACAAAGGGCTATATCCAAATCTTACCGTTGCTGCATTCTCTCATAAAACTTTTACAAAAGGACAAGTGTGCAGATTTAGGTGTGACCTACCGAAGAAGCGTCTCCATGAATGGGGCAGGCGGTAGCGGTAGACGGTCAGATAGTACACTGGGACCCCGGTCAGGGTGAGGGCACAGCTGATCCCTGTGTTCCAGGGGTCCGAGTACAGAGAGAGACCCACGATGAAGAAGCAGACCACGGTGAAGGTGACCGCGATGACCAGTGGCACCTTCGGGTGGAAATAAAACAGGTCAGTTTGCTTTATTGTAGAGATGTCTGCAGTTTGACACACTAACCTATTATTCTCTCATTATTATTATTAACCTTATTTTCTGCAACATTTAGCTTATTGTACTTTGTTTCTTCATGCACTATTTTATTGGTTTCGTTTTATGTGTGTATATATACTATATATATATATATATATGTATATATTTATGTTGCATTGTTGGAGGGACTTAAGATGTTCATTGTCCTATCTACACTAGCTGCTGTTTATATGACAATAAAGCCTCTGAATCTAACCTTGAAAGGTCTTGGGTGGAGGGGGAAGCGATATCGATGGATGAGCATCCCCAAGGTTGCCAAGGCGATGAAGAACCAGCGAGAAAAGGAAGCAAAGTTGATGAGCTGGTAGATCTCTCCTGTCATTAACATCACCACCACCACCATGGGGTACTGCAGACACAACACAAGTATAATGACTGATCCATACTCAGCCTGCTCAGTGATATGAAACAGACAATAGACATTATAAATATTGCAAATATGAAATGCTTTTTTAGAAAACAAGTTATTGGTTAATTAGAGATCCTCTGAAATATCACATCATTTGTGCATACAACATAAAAATACCATGTTACAAATGAAAATAAAGTATATAATATTGCATTGTATATCAAAGACATTTTCAATTACTTCTTTATTATTATTTTTGGATTTAAAACCAAACATACATTAAGTATCCATACTTGCCCGTTGAAACAGTAGTTTAACAAAAAAACAAAACTTAAAAAGCTAACTTTATCAGCTTGAGAAGACTGTGGTGGAATGTTAAATGAATAGCTGGTAAGAGTATATCTTTTAAGTACTTTACCAATAACAGCACAGCAGGCAATGGTGTGTGTCTGCGGATGTGAATCATGGAAAAGATCGGAGGCCAGTGACCCTCCCTGGCTCCCACAAACAGCATCCTGCAACACAAACAGTCAAAACAAGACTTCCAATCAGGCTGTTAACATTCCTGGCTCATTTCAATCAAAAATATGTTCCTAGATTACCTCGGTGCCCCGAAGAAACCACCGTTAAGCGCTCCAAGGCAGGATAGGGCAACAAGAAAGGGAATCACAGAGGCCATTCCCTGGAGAGCACGGTTGGCAAACGTCTGCAGACACACAGGATTGGAGCATTGTAACATACCGTTTCTATTTCTCAATGATTTTCATTTTAAATGCAAGGTAGCAGCACAGCACTGACCACAGCCACAGCTTCAGACAGCAGCAGCTCAGCAGGAGTCATCATGGTGTAATAGGCCACGTTAACAAGCACATAACAGACTGTCACCATCACCATGGAGCAGATTATTGCCAGCGGGATGTTTCTGTCAACAAGCAGTGACATATGATATTATTTATGAGTTAACAGTGCCTTAACATATAGATTAAGATGGGACAGATGTTGGAGCAAATATACCTATTTGGGTTAATGACCTCTTCTGTGACAAAGTTCAGATAAAACCTAAAGGAAAAGGGGATACACAACAATTGTTTGTATTATTACTGGTTATTATAATGACAGTAAGAACACATAAAGAGGTTTTAAGCCGTCATTCATACTGCGATAAAATATTCTTACCATCCACCGTAGGCATATAGGCCATTATAGAATGCCAGCGGCAACCTATCCAGTGTTATTGACTCAACTTCAAAACCGTTCTGGAAGTTCTCAGTTTTTCCTGGAAAGAAAAAAGAAGAACGTGAATTGATGATCATTTAACAGCTGGAGAGACATCTGTATCCTCATAAGGAAACAATTACACCCTCCCACCTTTGGCCAGTGCGATGAAACCGGGGACGATGATGAGGACCAGAGCAAACATCTTGATAAAAGTCAAGGTGACCTGAGTGCGGGAGGCCATGGTCACACTCCAGCAATTCACCGCCACCACAAACGCTACAGAGACACAAAGACAAACATATAGAAAAACAGAAGGTTATGACTATGTTTTATTACATGGCCATGTCGGGTAGTGGTGGATAGAAGACAGAGGTATAAAAGTACTTACTCAATCCCAAGATGCTGACAAGTTTGATCAGTACTGTGGGAGCATCACAGGGTGCATAGAACGGCTCCACCACATAGCGGCCAAACGCCAGGGACACATAGGAAGCCACAGAAGGCCTGGACATAAACAAATGTTGTTAAATAGTCTGATTTAATTGATAAATATGTTTTTTCTTTCTTTTGTCATTTTCTTCCCTGGTTATACAAGCTACTCACTTAATGTTACACTCAAAAGGAGGGTACAATACACAAATACCAGACGTAGTCAACGGCTAACTATGCAAACATTCAGACTGACACTCAAATTAAAGTCATTAAATGTGAATACATTTAAAATTGACAAACCTGATGAAAAAGAACTCAGCCCAGAGTCGTAAAAAGGCAGGCAGTGGCCCCAGTGTCTCCAGTAGATAAGTGTAGTGGCCCCCTGATTTTGTGAAGCTGGTACCCAGTTCAGCATAGCACAGGGCCCCTAATGAAACAGAGAGCAGCATATTAAAGGTAATTCATTTAATCAAAACCATTTGTGAGGTGTCACCAATCAGTGTTATTGTTTGAATTAGAATATGATTATTATATCATGATGTGGAATGCAATTTTTTCTAAATATATACATTTTTCGTCAGGCAGTTAGTGTAAGGGAAACTTCTGTGTAGCAGCAATGCAGTGGGAGTCACCGACTCAGGAAAGAGACACGGGAAGAGCAGGAGCTTTGATGTCAAACACTGATGGTTTATTTGGAGCTTCGGCCGGAGGATTCACATCACAAGTCACAGCAGCCACGATCTGACTGCACGGGAGAGTTGCCACGTCAATTCTGAAGAACTCTACCCCAGACCCATGTATTTAGCTAGTTCCGAGAGCATCATCAACATGCTGCATAACAAGATAGAATCATAACACCTCTATCAGCTGATGCCAACAGGCAGGAACAGGGAGAGAGAACACTGAGAGCACAGCAGCCAAGGTTACGAGGTGCGTGTGCTCAGTCAGGACAGTTTGAACTGATACACTGGGTCAAAGTTATGGGCCTTGGAAAATATTCCCCAACAGTTAATATGTAATGTATTAATTTCAGAATAATTGTTTTCATTCTTTTATTTATTTATGCAAGTATTTATTCAGGCATTTGTACCTCAATAATGTGGCAATACACCTCATTTTTTTGATTATCTATTTTTTTCAAAATGTGCAAAAGGTTTACACCATAAAGATTGAGTTGTTACAACGTCAATTATTTTAGTTGTTACTTTTAATAATTGATGGATTGAAAATGAATTGACAGACACATTAAAAACAAATTGACACTAAGATGAAACAAATAAAAAAAAGTTAAATAGCCTACCTACTAAATGCTACCATTATTGTAATAATCGTACTGCCTAGTTCTGTAGCAAAAGGAATTATACTGCAAGGATTAACAGTTTTTAAATAGCTTGTGTGTTTTTTGTTTCCTAAAACATTCCATTCCATGATGTACCAAATATACAATTAGTTAACAAATGTATAATTCTGTTCATGAAGGTAATACAAAATAGAGTTAACCATCAGCTTCTTACCAAACAAGGAGAGGACCCCACACAGCGCCCAGACCAGCAGAGAGAGCCCCACACTGCCACTATTTATCAGGACCCCCTTTGGAGCGATGAAGATCCCACTGCCCACCACCGTGCCGATGATGAAGCACACGGCGGGCAGCAGGCCGATCTCTCTCCGAAGGTGCACCACCTCCTCTTCTGTCTTCTCTTTCTTATCATCCTCTTTCTTCACTTGTGTCACGTCCATTTCTCTGTGGCTGTAGATCCCTCTCAAAGTGACCACAATTTAGTTTCCCTAATTCTGATACACCCACATTGTATATCGTCCTGCAAACTGAAGTTCTTACCTCTATTTGTTCTCCTTATTGTTGCTCAACAACAAAACAGCAGCAGAATCCTAACTGCTTCCACCAGCAACAGTCCTGTTTGGGTATCCAGCTCCTGGACACACATTGGCAGCAGTAGCAGTAGCGAGAGGCAACACTGGCCTCATGTCCCCCTCTTCCCCCAAACTACCCCACATGCTTTTCTCCCCTTATTGGCCCTAAACCCAACCGCCCAGTCTGAGCGGGGAACAAAGCCAGCACTCTTGCAAGCTTCAGTCAGTTAATCACCACAGTGTATTGTACTGCTGGTATGTGTGCTGTGCTCTTATATGTGTGTACAGCTTGATGGAGGCCTCTAGGGAAAAGGGTCAGGGTGGTGTAGAGGCAGCTGGATACTCTGCAGGGGGGCTTCTTTCAACAACAGCATTCATCTTGTCCCCTGATGGCTCTGGTTTACAAGTGGTTTGATGTTAAGATTAGAGTCTTTTCCACAGCTTTCATACACATGCGGCTTTGGCTAAATCTAAGATATGTCTGCAATATTTCTACCAAGATGAAAAAGCTCTCTATACTGAGGCCACTATTAGCTTGTTTTCCCCGTTTCCACTCGAGAGACATTACATTACATTGCATTTAGCTGACGCTTTTGTCCAAAGCGACTTACAATAAGTACATTCGACCAGGAAGACACAACCTTGAAGAAAACAGAATCATATAAGTACATCAGGTTTCATAGAGCTAAACATTTCAAGTGCTACTCAACTGGCTTTAGGTAATCCAGTCCTTTATTAGTATAAAAGTGCTTCGTTAATCGTTCTAACGCTCGAAGTGGAGTCGAAAGAGATGAGTTTTCAGTTTGCGCCGGAAGATGTGCAAGCTATCTGCCGTCCTGATGTCAATGGGGAGCTCATTCCACCATCTTGGAGCCAGGATAGCAAACCCACGTGTTTTCGCCGATGGGAACTTGGGTCCCCCTCGCAGCGAGGGCGCAACGAGTCGTTTGGCTGATGCAGAGCGTAGTGCACGCGCTGGGGTGTACGGTTTAACCATGTCCTGGATGTAGGAAGGGCCAGATCCATTCGCAGCACGGTAAGCAAGTACCAGTGTCTTGAAGTGGATTCTAGCAGTTACCGGAAGCCAGTGAAGGGAGCGGAGGAGCGGAGTGGTGTGGGAGAATTTAGGAAGGTTGAAAACCAGACGAGCCGCTGCATTCTGGATGAGCTGCAGAGGTCGGATGGCACATGCAGGTAGACCAGCCAGGAGGGAGTTGCAGTAGTCTAGGCGTGAGATGACGAGAGCCTGGACCAGAACCTGAGTCGCTTTCTGAGTCAGCTGGGGACGTATCTTCCTGATGTTGTAAAGCGTGTATCTGCAGCAGCGGGTTGTAGCAGCGATGTTTGCAGTGAAGGACAGGTTGTTATCTAGGGTCACACCCAGATTCCTTGCAGTCTGAGTCGGGGAAACAACTGAGGTGCCGATGTTGATTGTCAGGTCAAGAGTTGGACAATCTTTTCCCGGGAGGAAGAGCAGCTCAGTCTTGTCAAGGTTGAGCTTGAGGTGGTGAGCAGACATCCACTGAGAGATGTCAGCTAGACAAGCAGAGATGCGTGCGACGACCTGGGTCTCTGAGCGGGGAAAGGACAGAATTAATTGGGTGTCGTCAGCGTAGCAGTGGTAAGAAAAACCATGCGGGCTAATGACTGATCCGAGCGAGTTTGTGTACAAGGAGAAGAGGAGAGGACCAAGAACAGAGCCCTGAGGGACCCCCGTAGTTAATTGACAAGGGTCGGACTCAGACCCTCTCCAAGTCACCCTGTAGGTACGGTCTTTCAGGTATGAGGTGAGGAGGGAAAGTGCAGAGCCTGAAACTCCAAGTTTTTGGAGAGTGCGAAGGAGGATCTGATGATTCACCGTGTCGAATGCAGCAGACAGGTCCAACAGGATGATGACAGAGGAGAGGGATGCAGTTTTGGCAGTGTGCAGTTCCTCCGTGACAGCAATGAGAGCAGTTTCTGTGGAGTGACCTGCCTTGAAACCAGACTGGTGCGGATCCAGAAGGTTGTTCTGATTGAGATAACAGGAGAGTTGTTTAAAGACAGCGCGTTCAAGTGATTTAGACAGGAACGGGAGGAGAGAGACAGGCCTGTAGTTTATAACATCAGACGGGTTGAGAGTGGGTTTCTTTAGGAGAGGGTTTACTCTTGCCTCCTTGAGACTGTTTGGAAAGTGACCAGAAGTTAGAGAAGTGTTGATGAAATGGGTGAGAAACGGTAGAATATCAGGAGCGATAGTCTGAAGGAGGTTTGAAGGGATAGGGTCCAGAGGACAGGTGGTAGGGCGGGCAGAGGTAATGAGGGTAAGAACCTCACTTGGAGAGAGAGGGGAAAAAGGAGGTTAGTGTGTTGGTGGAAGGAAGGTCTGGTGACCCAGCGGTGAGTAAAGGTGAGTCAGAAAAAGAAGAGCGAATATCATTAACCTTTTTTTCAAAGTGGGTAACAAAGTCGCTTGACAGAAGTGAGGAGGGGGGAGGAGCTTTTGGAGGGTCCAAGAGGGTGGAGAAGATGGAAAATAGTTTTTTAGGATTGGAATAGGAAGATTGGATCTTATCTTGAAAGAAAGTGCTTTTTGCCTGAGAGATCGAAGCAGAGAAAGAGGAGAGGAGAGCTTGATAGGTTAGGAGGTCGTCACGGTGTTTGGATTTCCACCATTTCCGCTCTGCTGCCCTAAGGACGGTTCTATTAGCACGCAGTGCATCATTTAGCCAGGGAGCCGGAGGGGACTGACGAGCCTGCCGAGATGTCAGAGGACAGAGCGAGTCCAGAGTGGATGAGAGAGTAGAGAGGAGAGTTTCTGCAGCAGAGTTTGGAGGCAGTAGTTGGAACGAATCAGAGGAAGGGAGGGCTGAGAGCACCGACGAGGCAAAGGTAGAGGGAGAGAGGGAGCGAAGGTTACGGCGGACAAGTGTAGGATGGGAAGAGATTAGTTTGTTATGTTTGGAAAGGGATAGAGAGAATGAAATGAAGAAGTGATCGGATGTGTGGAGCGGGTTTACAGAGAGGTTAGAAGTAGCGCAGTTCCTTGAGAATATGAGATCAAGGACATTGCCAGCTTTATGAGTCGGTGGGGACGGAGAGAGTGAGAAAGCAAAGGCGGTTAACAGAGATGTTAGTTCGTCTATCTTCCCCATCTGGAGGTTGAAGTCTCCGAGAAGTACAGCGGGAGGGCCAGTTTCAGGGATGTATGAGAGGAGATGATCTAATTCCTCCAAGAAGTCCCCAAGGCGCCTGGTGGACGGTAGAGAACAACAATGGTTAACTGTATAGGATGGGTTACTGTGACGGCATGGAACTCAAAGGTGGAAGGAGTAAAGTTAGGTAGCTTGAAGAGGGAAAAGCTCCATTTGGGAGAGAGCAGGAGACCAGTGCCACCTCCTCTGCCAGTGGGTCTGGGTGTATGGGAGAAGGAATATGCAGTGGAGAGAGCTGCTGGGGTGGATGTGTTGGATGGAGTAATCCAGGTCTCAGTGAGAGCAAGGAAATCCAGAGACTGCAGGGAGGTGTAGCCAGAGATGAAATCAGCCTTAGGAACAGCTGACTGGCAGTTCCACAGGCCACCTGAAACTAGATGTTGGATCTCAGTGGAGCACGTGGGATAGACGAGAGCAGGCCGGTTATATCGATTACGAGATACACGGGGCCAGTGATAATTGCGAGAAGACACATGAACAGGAATGGAGAAAATACACATGATTATAGCATGAGGGGCTAAACAACAAAATTAAAAATTAAAAACACCAACGATACTTAGCTCAATCAAAGTAGGATTTGCCTCCTCTTTGCCTCCCTCGTGACTCCTGTAGGACTCTAATGTCTTTGTCAGTCTTACTCCTGTAGGACTCTAATGTCTTTGTCAGTCTTAGCCTGTCTGCCGCTGAAGCTGACGCTCCAGGAAGGAGCTACCCGAAATGGACGCCTGATTGCTCAGTTCTCACAGCTGAAGTTAATTAGTTAACTATCTACAGCTGATGGGCGACAATAGACTGTCCCTGCCTATGTTAATAATGCAGGCTTGAGTGCTGAGAGCTGTAAAGCAGGTTTCGCCTGAGCAGATCTGAGATTTAAAATCTCTCAAAAGCGATTTAGTCGTTTAAGCTACAGTAACAATTATACAGAGTCGAATAAATGAAACCGAGAAGTCTAATTAAACAAGAATATAACTTACAGTGGTTGCTGCGTCAATAGGTAATGTTGTCACCGGGTCCAGATGCACACTGAGTTCATCAGTTTCTAAATGCGGTATTTAAATGCTTTTTGAGCTAAAGGATGACTGAGTCACGCGGTTCTACTTCACGCAATCAATAGACTGGCCCTGCCTATGTTAATAATGCAGGCTTGAGTGCTGAGAGCTGTAAAGCAGGTTTCACCTGAGCAGATCTGAGATTTAAAATCTCTCAAAAGCGATTTAGCCGTTTAAGCTACAGTAACAATTATACAGAGTCGAATAAATGAAACCGAGAAGTCTAATTAAACAAGAATATAACTTACAGTGGTTGCTGCGTCAATAGGTAATGTTGTCACCGGGTCCAGATGCACACTGAGTTCATCAGTTTCTAAATGCGGTATTTAAATGCTTTTTGAGCTAAAGGATGACTGAGTCACGCGGTTCTACTTCACGCAATCAATAGACTGGCCCTGCCTATGTTAATAATGCAGGCTTGAGTGCTGAGAGCTGTAAAGCAGGTTTCGCCTGAGCAGATCTGAGATTTAAAATCTCTCAAAAGCGATTTAGCCGTTTAAGCTACAGTAACAATTATACAGAGTCGAATAAATGAAACCGAGAAGTCTAATTAAACAAGAATATAACTTACAGTGGTTGCTGCGTCAATAGGTAATGTTGTCACCGGGTCCAGATGCACACAGAGACCACAGCATGGATGTCAGGTTTACTTTATCAGCGATGTTGTGTTTGTTAAAATTCCTCCACACCCAGCATGCACTAAGGGGTTCCTCTGGTTACAGTTCATTAAGTGAGACCAATTGGATCAGACCAGATGTGAGATTGGAGAGGTCATTTTGATTTATTAAACAAATAAAACCAAAAGTTGTTTGAGGACTTTTTTTTATGGCACTCATGTCAGGATCATGTGATGTTTGATGTTCAAAGGCCAAGAAGCAGAGTCATGCAGAAAGGGGGATGTTTGTGGGAATGTCCTGCTGCTAAAGCCAATACACACTTAACATTCATCAAGTAACACTGAGTTTTAAACTCCAATACAGAACATTCACACCAAGCCTATACAGTTGACAACAGTTACTAATGATGCTTTTTAATATCCTGCACATTGCACCCAATAAAAGATGCATAAGATGTATACTGAGAGGTCCTCTTTATTGTAGCACTCTAGCAACACAAGGGAAGTTGTTGCATCTATATATAACATCTGTTATTGACATCTATCTCCTGCATACATCATGATGTATGTTTAAAAACTGTACTAGTTTGTTACGTTCCCTTCTAAATCTAGGGGGTACAAAGGGAAGTAACAACACACAAGGATGACCAAGCGCGACAAAAAAGGAGAGAAAACCGATCTCTGAGTAACGAACAAGTCGTTTAATGACCAAGACAGAAACACGGGCTCACCAGCCAACTTGCACAGAATACTACAGCATCGATTATAGCACGGAGCTCCGGCAAGACACAGGTCTGCACACATGCAGCCAGAGGAGGAAAAAAGGAGACCCCACTGCAGTCTTCCTCCGGTCCTATATGGAGGCCCTGATTTGGGAATTAGGAACACCTGGGGAGAGGCTGCACCTGGGGACAATCAGGCTGCACCTGGGGAATCAGAGGGAGAGAGAGAGAAAAACACACACACAAACACTATGGCACGTAACACTTCCCCCCCAAAAAAACAAACAAGTGTTTGGCCACAATTACCAACAACACTCAGACGGTTGGACATAAATCGTGACATCTCACCCACGTGACAGTACATCGGCCACAACATTATCTGCTCCTTTCTTGTAGTTGATGACGATATTGAAGTCTTGTGCCAACAGGGCCCAGCGCATCAACCGCTGGTTGTGGTTGAACATCTGGGACAGAAATACGAGTGGGTTGTGGTCGGTGTACACCACCACTGGCGTTGAACTGGACCCAACATACACTTGAAAATGCTGCAGGCCAAGGAGCATGGCCAGAGTCTCCTTCTCAATGGTGGAATAATTCAGCTGATGTCGCTTGAACTTGGTCGAGAAGTAGCACACAGGATGGCACACACCTCCATCACCTTCCTGCAGCAGAACAGCACCAGCCCCAGAACCACTAGCATCCACCTCGAGTTTGAAGGGAAGGGTGAAGTTAGGCGCACACAACACTGGAGCACTACAGAGGAGAGACTTGGCAGAGCTGAAGGAGCGGCAACACTCCTCAGTCCATACAAATGGAACATTAGGGCTACACAGTTGAGTTAGCGGTGCCACAACTACCGAAAAGTTCTTGCAAAAACATCGGTAGTACCCAGCCATACCGAGGAACCGCCGGAGTTCACGTCGGGTGGCTGGAGCTGGGTAGGAAAGGATGGCTTCCACTTTAGCATCCACGGGCCTCACATGCCCATGACCCACCTGTTTTCCTAGATAGGTGACAGTGGCCTTGCCAAACTCACACTTTGCCAGATTCACTGTTAGCGAGGCTCCTGCAAGTCGCTGGAACACACATGTGAGAATAGCCATATGGTCATTCCAGTAATTGGAAAAAACCACCACATCATCAAGATACACATTACAATTGGGCACATCCCCCAACACCAATTGCATTAAACGCTGAAATGTGGCTGGTGCATTCCTCATGCCAAAAGCCATCACAGTGTATTGCATAAAGTGGTCAGGCGTTACAAAGGCAGAGATGTCTGAGGCCCTAGAAGTGAGAGGGACCTGCCAATATCCTTTAAGGAGATCCAACTTCGTGATAAACGCACTAGGACCAATACTGTCGATGCAATCATCCATACGGGGCAAAGGAAAAGAGTCTGGAACAGTTAGGGCGTTCACCTTGCGAAAATCGGTGCAGAAACGCGGTGTTCCGTCAGATTTAGGAGCAAGCAAACATGGACTGCTCCAGGGGCTGCAGCTAGGCTTGGCTAAGCCATTTTCAAGCAGATAACACACTTCCTTTTTCATGTTCTCCCTCTTCTCTATGTGACAACGATACTCATGTTGCTTAACTGGATGAGCATTTCCAACATCAATGTCATGCTTTAACACATTAGTGCTCGATGGCACATCACCAAATAGGGTCGGGTGAGCATGAACCAAACCGACTACGTCGCCTCGCTGGCTTTCTGGAAGATACGCCAGGTTAGACTTTAAGCTCAGCATAAACTCAGAGTTCGATAACCTACCACACTGCTGACCACCAGAGGGCACTATCAAATCATCCTCAACCATCGACATTGCACAGGCCAGGGAAGTGGCCACGCTGGGCACAGCAGTCACCACAGTATCTTGCTGCTCCCCCTGGGAAGCTTCCCTGGCATGATAGGACTTAAGCATGTTAACATGGCACAACCTTGTTTTTCTCCTACGCTCAGGGGTGTCAATTATATAGCTGGTGTCAGACACTTGCCTTACGACCACATACGGACCTGAGAAACGCGCGTTGAGAGCAGATCCGGGTGTAGGCAGCAACACCAGCACCTGCTCACCAGGCTGAAACTGCCGCTTAACTGCTCTCCTATCGTACCTGTTCTTCATGCTTTCCTGCGAAGATGCAAGAGCTTCCCTTGCTAGCTTAGTCGCCTGTCGTAAATGCTCACGACACTGGGACACAAACTTCTTCACATCAGTTTTCGGAAGGGACTCAGACATCAATTTATCCTTCAGCATCTTTAATGGACCACGCACATTGTGCCCAAACACTAGTTCAGCTGGGCTAAACCCAATAGACTCCTGCTTTGCGTCACGAATAGCAAATAACACGAAGGGAACACCCTCATCCCAGTCCCTGCCTGTGTCATGGCAGTATTTACCAAGCATCGACTTCAATGTCTGATGCCAACGCTCAAGTGCCCCTTGTGACTCTGGGTGGTAGGCACTAGACACTGAATGGGAAACACCCAATGACTGCAAGGTTTGTCTAAACATCTTGGAAAGGAAGTTAGTTCCCTGATCAGTCTGCACAACCTTCGGCAACCCAAAGGTGGTAAAAAACTTGGTCAGTGATTTAATTATGGCGGGTGTAGTGATTTTCCGCAAAGGGATGGCCTCAGGGAAATGGGTTGATACACACATCACAGTCAGCAGAAACTGATTACCTGCCTTGGTCTTCGGCAACGGACCGACACAGTCAGCAATGATATGGTCAAAAGGCTCACCAGTAACCGGAACAGGACACAACGGCGCTGGAGGAACTACTTGATTTGGTTTTCCCACCACCTGGCATGTGCTACAAGTTCTACAGAAACACACTACGTCATCTTTCAATCCTGGCCAAAAGAAATGTTGAAGGATCCGGTCATAAGTCTTAGTCACACCTAAGTGGCCAGACCACAAGTGCTCATGGGCTAACGCCAGAACCTGCTGCCGACAACTCACAGGAACCACTAACTGATAAACGCTGTTCCAATCACCACCTGAACCAACATCTGCATCACTTGATTGGTCAGCCCACTGGCGCATCAGCACCCCATCATCCACAAAAAACAACCGTTTCTTATTGCATTCGTTAGGGTTCTCAGCAGCGTCAAAACACTTGATCAAGGTAGGATCAGCTCTTTGTGCCGTGATGAGCGCCTCACGGGTCAAAGGCATAGCCACCTCTGGAGCAATAGCGACAGGTTCTATTTCACCATCACCCACCGTTGGAGGGCCCTCCACTAATCCATCAACAGAGGTCAACCTGTCGTTAGATATAGAAACAAGCCAAGAATCAGACAAATCCACATCCTGAGCCTGCTTACGGGCCTGAGCCCTGGTCAAAACACTAACTGCAAATACCTCCGGATGAGTCAGAGCTAGATTATCATCTACAGCACCAGGAACTGGAACGTCAACAACCTCTGGAGTAGGATACACTTTACCTCCAGCTATATCGTTTCCCATTATGAAATCCACACCGTCGATTGGAAACCTGGGGAGTACGGCAACTGTGAAGAAACCAGTAGCCAGTTTGGACTGGACATGGACATTGTGGAGAGGTGCAGGCACAAAACCCATTTCAATACCTCTTACCACGGCACTTACATCACAGGCGGACTCATTACTCAAGGGCAGAGCACTCGCAAGAATGAACGACTGTGAGCCACCACTGTCTCGTAACACAGTAACCTGCCGCTGATCCTCCACCTTCCCTGATAGAGAGACAAAAGCAGTGGAGATGAACGGCTTAAAACACTCATCAGGGCCCGTGTTAACAGTGGCCTGACCACTAGGACACACTGTTTTAATCAAGCCCACCCCTTTTGGGTGCTTGCCACCTGCTGCCCGCTCTCGCTTCCAAGCTGCACAGTCTGCTATCATAAGACCTGTGTCAAGACAAAAATAACAAGCTCTGTTTATCCTGGGACCTAACAATGGAACACTGGCACAGGGAACGTAATTGTCAGGAGCTCTACGATAAGTGTCCCGCTGAGGAGGATCACGCTGAAAAAAAACGCTCTTGTGTATCAGCGCAAACTCGTCTGCCAGAGTGGCAGCCTGCTGAAGGGTAGTCACTTTCTGCTCATTCAGATAGACTACCGTACGCTCCGGTACACAGTTTTTAAACTCCTCTAACATCATCAGCTCACACACTGAAGCAATGTCATCCGCTTTACACTCTCTACACCACCTATCTAAGAGGACTTTCTTCTCCCTCGCGAAGTCCACGTACATTTGGCCAGAAGTTTTCTTCAGGCCGCGAAAACGCTGCCTGTAGGCCTCAGGCACAAGCTCATATGCCCTGAGAATAGCACCTTTCACATTGTCATACACCAAACTATCCTCGACAGAAAGAGAAGAGCAAGCCTCTTGAGCCTTGCCGACTAGCTTGCACTGTAAAAGAATAGCCCACACATCTTCTGGCCAGTGCAGAGCAGCAGCAATGCGCTCAAATGCACCAAAATAGACTTCCACCTCTGATTCACGAAACACAGGGACCAAAGAAATATGCCTGCTCACATCGGTTTTCTCTCCTTTTTTGTCGTGCTTGGTCATCCTTGTGTGTTGTTACGTTCCCTTCTAAATCTAGGGGGTACAAAGGGAAGTAACAACACACAAGGATGACCAAGCACGACAAAAAAGGAGAGAAAACCGATCTCTGAGTAACGAACAAGTCGTTTAATGACCAAGACAGAAACACGGGCTCACCAGCCAACTTGCACAGAATACTACAGCATCGATTATAGCACGGAGCTCCCCTCCTATCAATTGGCAAGACACAGGTCTGCACACATGCAGCCAGAGGAGGAAAAAAGGAGACCCCACTGCAGTCTTCCTCCGGTCCTATATGGAGGCCCTGATTTGGGAATTAGGAACACCTGGGGAGAGGCTGCACCTGGGGACAATCAGGCTGCACCTGGGGAATCAGAGGGAGAGAGAGAAAAACACACACACGACCACACAAACACTACGGCACGTAACATAGTTAGATATTACTCAACGAGACAATTGGAATTCAGATTATTTTAATATTTTGATTTGTATTAATACAGTGTTGCCATTCATTGGAAATGTACGATTGTGACAATATTCTTATGATATAATGAATAATACAATCAAAAACAATCAACAGTCTTGAATTCAACCTAATTTGTTTGCAAGAACATTGTATTATAGCACACACTACATAATATTATTGAAGATCTATACTAATACATCTCACTTTGACCAGCAGATGGAACTAAACTTCCTACCTACAGGAATACATTTACTCTGAATAGGCTGCACTTGGTTTTCCCTCCAGAAGATGGCGACCTAATCCCTCACCAGATATTAATGATCTCTCACACAGTTACTTATTCCCTATCTGTCCCAGGTAAGGCCCTGGGGCATCTTGAGTATCACACTGGGAAATCCCAGGGCAGGTCTCAATTTAGCCCCTCTTTGAGTAGGTAACCCTGCCATAGGCTCACACACCAGCCCCAGGAGATGTGAGCCCAACTCCCCTGCTGTTTTCCAGCTGACCTCCCAAGATCCCTGCCCGGGGGAGGGGGGGAATCTTCCCTCACAACTGTTTCTCCCATAGGATATGGAATTTAAAAGCACATGAAGGCTTCACAGTATCGTTAGGGACATTTACATTTTGATTTGATGGGCTATGAATTCCCTCAGGAGAAATCTAAAAAGGGAAAAGGTATGTGAAATTCCATATTAATCACTAGGCAAATTTGACCGTGCTTTTCATACAATAAAATATGAACAATTCAGCTGAAATTTGAACACATGGCTCTTTGATTAGGTTGGGAATCTATGATAGAATCCAATGTAATCATCATCTTCTTATGGAGTGTCCCTCTCAAGGTAATCACAGAGAGAAAATAATCCTCCATACTGTCCTCATATAGAGACATTGCCCTTGGCAACCAGCTGAGGTCTTTGCATGCATAGAACAAGTCTTGAATCCCCCAATTACAAGCCCTATTATAACATAGAATGTGTGTGTGTGTGTGTGTGTGTGTGTGTGTGTGTGTGTGTGTGTGTGTGTGTGTGTGTGTGTGTGTGTGTGTGTGTGTGTGTGTGTGTGTGTGTGTGTGTGTGTGTGTGTGTGTGTGTGTGTGTGCAGCCTTCCTGGGAATTAATTAGCCCACATAATTGGCTAATACAGTCTTTGCTACCTTCAGGACTTGAAGTAACAGTTTACTGTAACAAAGTAGTTTGCTTTTCACTTTTTTTAGTGATTATTTTATTGATATTTATTTTCCAAGTGTGTATGTGCTTTTTTAATTAGTATTTAGGGTTATGGTTAGCTTAGCATTACCTCCGCCTAGTTTAAAAAGGGGTCCAAAGCATATAACTAATTGTAGGGCACCACCTAGCTAGCACGCTAAGTGACCTAAATCAAACACAGTTGCACACCGTTGTGTTCTGGCTAGCATGCTAAATGCTAACATGCCTACAGATCAAGCAGAGCAGAGCCTCATTCAGCTGGAAATGTTTGACAAGTTTTAGGACAAGTGGGAGAAGAGGCCGAGTGGACTGGTTATGGGAAAGAGGGGCCAACTGGACCGTTTATATTCAACCCAGTCTCACGGCATTTCGTGTTCACCAACACGATTTTTAATCTATTGATTCGTGTTCACCAACACGATTTGCCCCTTTTTTTTCGTGTTGCACAGCACGATTTTAAAAGCAATGTATTTCTACTGCCTGCAGCACGTCTTTTTCTCCGGTCGGGTCGTGGGAGACCGGAAGCTGTGTGGTTCATAAAAACATGTTCTTACTCAATATCAAGCCACAGTTATTGCTTTTATTTTAAATCATATAATTTTGGACTTTTGTTGCCGTCTGTGAGGAAAATAAATGGGGCTCAGAGCCTCAGGATACTGAAATCTGTATTTTTTAAATCTTTTTTTCCTTCTAATTTGTTATTCTTTTCAAAATAACACACAATTATCCTTGCTTTTATTTATTGGTTTAATTCCATAATCTCGGGCTTTTTTGGCGTCCGTCAGGAACTGAATTTCAAAATAAAAATAACCGGAAACAGACGTAGGCATTTCGAGCGATTACCCAAGATCCTCAGCTATGGTTTTTAGCTCGCTTATTGGATGTTTTAGCCGCAATGCATGCTGGGATTTGGTGTTTATATGATATGAAATCCGGAAAACATTTTAAAAGAATAAAAGAATACTTAATTCCGAGCGCTCTTGCTTTTCTCTTTGAAAGTCATCACATAACGGCATTGTAATGCACGGTTCGGCTGCATTGTATATTACAGATCTGCCGTAGTTCTTTATTTATAGAGCCCTGATGAGAAGACCTTTGGAAAAACTGAGAAAATGCCGCCGAAACTGAATACTTGACGTGGATCATAAATATATTCAACAATTAAACAACATCTTCAATTTATCTTCACACAATACGTCTCCTTGCAGTATCAACACTAATTCGGCTGACTTTTACATTTGATCTAATTCACAGATAGGTTATATTTACACCATAACGGTGCACAGCTGATATAAAAGGACTGTAGTTTTTAAAGATATTACTGATTTTCTTTGAATGTAAGAATGTAAATACTGAGTCTGAAATAGTATAGCAATATGCTGTAAAATTATGTGAAAGCATGCATAAAACTACACATCTTCAGATGTACGAAAACATAAGTGTCCTACATTTATAATACAACGTTATTATGGCTGGGTGTACCTTGTGTGCACCTCCTAGTGGTTAAAGCACGTTATTGAATTATTGTTATATTTGATTAAAAAAATATTAAGAGTACATACTTTCATAGGGGGAAAGTATAAATATAGAATGTACAAAATCAAGAAGATACTCCAAGTGATCTCTACAATAAAACAGTTTAGTGCAGAATGTACAAAGATATTAATAGGAGGAGGTGCAAAACAGAAAAACGAATGAACCTTTATTTAAACATTAAATAACAGATTAAGGTCTTCTTTTAAATAAGAAAACAACTTTGGGGGTATCTATCTACAGATAAATATTAAGCCTGACAAAGTACTTAACGTCTAATATATTGCTTTCCTGCAATGTTAACTATGTTGAAGCACTTATTTTTAACTGATATTATACATATGAATTATACTCTTATGTATGTAGATAGAATAAGACATTTGCAGAATATGACAGTTTGATGGTGGAGGTACACACATATTGATAGATGTCTTGTTGAGGAACCTGTGACCCAAGTGTTTCATTCATTGCATAACTACACCGTAGTTGTGTATATGATATGTCAATAAACCTTTGAAAATCTTGAAAGGGATGTGCAAAATAGCCATAATATAAAGTCTTTAATTAACTATTAGTAGAGAATAACGAGTAATGAATATACTTTATTACTCGTTTCCATTCATGTCAATTGCAGATACATGTTTAGTCTTCTCAAGCACCAACTATCAAATATCTCTCCTGATTGTTGGCACTTGACAATCACCTTACCTGAATTTTACTCAGGTGTAACTATAGTCTGATTTAAGGGTTGTTTATATTTCACATAATTAATCAGAATCTGCAAAGTAACTCAAATAAATGCAGTGGAGTAAAAATACCAGGTTAACCTCTGAATTGTAGTGGAGTATAATTACAAAGTAACAATGAGCTGTCATGTGGGTATTAATGCTGCGCATTATGGACACAAGCGATTTTCACCCATTTATTAATTATATGTTTTACATTTGATAACACCAATGTGTTTAATACTGACAACTTCTAATTGTGGGAAAAACGAAAACGTTCAGTAGAGACGTCCCATAGAACATTTTTGCGAAACACAATAGCATGTGTAGTTCTGGGGGGCGTTCTTATTACAGTTTTGGATAGTCTGGCGTGGTTTCGTTCCATTTCACACAGCTGTTTGACGCTCTGCGTAACTTTACGGGACTGTAGTCCTAAACGATAGCTAGGGATTATGGGTAGTGTAGTGTCTTCGGCCATCTTAAACTCAGAAATGTTGACAATCGCAATGATGCTCGAAATGTCCCTTATAGGTCTACGTCTGTTTCCGGTTACTTTTATTTTGAAATTCAGTTCCTGACGGACGCCAAAAATTATGGCTGTGTAGAACTGGATTAGGAGATGTTTCCTCACTCTGTATTTCTTGAGCTGCCGCAGAAAGAATAGCCTTTGGTTGGCTTTTTTGTATATGTGGTTGGTCTTCCATTTGAGGTTATTGCTTATGTGAGTGCCAAGAAATTTGAGTGATTCTGTGGTGGAAATGAGTTTGCCAGAGATAGATAGAGGTGATTTGGGCTGTGGCTTTCGCCTGAAGTCGATGATTATTTATTGGGTTTTTGCTGTGTTAAGTAGGAGGTTGTTTTCTGAGCACCAGGTGACTGCTTGATGGATCTGAGTGAGGTATTGTGTTTCATTATTATTTGAGATGAGTCCTGTTATTGTTGTGTCATCTGCGTATTTATATATGTTGACTGTGGGGTGCTGAGATGTGAGTTGGTTTGTGTAGAGTGAGAATAACCAGGGGGATAGGACACAGCCTTGTGGAGCTCCTATACTGAGGTGCAGAGGGAGAGATGTGGAGTTATTTATTTTGACCCGTTGTTGTCTGTTCCAGAGGAAGCTGTGGAAAATGAGTACTCTGTGGAGCACTTGGGAACATTACCTTTATATAGAGGGGTGCCAAAACAAAATTGGTTTCTATGTATTTAAGTATATTTCACAGGCAGTGTAAAATCGTCTTAAGAAGATACTAAAGAAATGCCGATTTTACAAAACATTCTTGACCAGTTATTCCTGTTGCTTTTTTCAGACTCCAAAAATATCACATAGTCTTCACAAGATGAAATTTACATCCATAACTGATGAAGAGTATTTGTGAAGTTTAAAAGCTATGGAAAAATACTTTTTATTTCATACACAAACAAGGTTTTAAAACTGTTTATACATGTGTTTTGGTCTTGGATGCTTCATAATAAACTTATATTTACATAATATTTGTCTGCTTACAACCACATTAAAGTGTCGATCATGTCCTAAATTAACTGTATATAGTGCTTATAACTGCTAGAATAGGTTTAAAAGTGTGCTGAATTTATAATAACTTAATCTAGAAAGAGGGAAAAGAGGGATGCAAAAAGGTCCTAATATGTCTATGATATGTGACTAAAGCTTCATTTCTGAATAAAAAAAATGGAGGGCCTGTTCGCACCCAGTTGAAAATAGAAAGCTGCCACAAATCCCCTTTCCCTCCTCCCTACATCACATCATGCCTTAAAGCGCAGAATTATGCAATTAAGCACCAAAGCACGCTCAAAAAATCATGTCCAATTGTAGTGAAGCTACAATTGATATTTCAGAAATACCTATAGATTCGAAACAAAATCAAATGTATGTCCGGGTGTAAATAGCACTGTCTCCTATGGATACCTGAGTGCATGTGTCTCTGCCATGCTACACCCCAGTGCAAATAGCATTGTTGACTATAGTTACCCTGTTGCAAATAGCATTGTCAATAAAAAATAAATCTGTGATTCGTCAGGATTTCTTATATTAGCATTAGAAAAGTGGCAGAATCAGGGTCGTTAAGATATGTAGACTTGATCAAATGACACTAATCAGTGCATACATAGTAGAAAAGACTATTGTTGATTTCTCCGATGATAGCATGCAGAGTGTGATGCATTTCAAATGAATGTCTGATTTATCTACAAGGTCTATGATCTTTACACAGTGTCTGTGCCATGCGGAGGGTCTTGTCATGACGGATGACGTTGATATAGACTGATATCATTCAAAATAATGCAAACATTTAGAAATGACAATAACAGCCATAACTCAGTGTGCCATTCGTGACAGCAAAGTACATTTAGGACAAATGAGTGTAGTCACAGCCAGCTGTTTCATGGTGAAGGTGATGAATTATTAATTGTTTTCATTATCACATTTTTCATAGCTTTTGTTTAATGATTCACTGATGCAACATCAGTAAGACAAAGCTGTCATATTTATTATACAAAAAAGTTTAATCATCGATAATTGTAATATTAGAAGTGTATACTAATCGAACTTTGACGCAGAGATATCACTGCATAGTAAGTAACGTGGGGAAATCCATCCCTCTGATGACGCACGCTCTCCTGTCTGAGTCACTGCTCAGTGGACAAAAGGTTCACCACAGTAGCATCAACACAGTAATCTGTAGATTGCATAAATGGCTTTGGGGAGATTAGATCAAGATACAATGAGAACCAGCTGTTCTAATGTCACTCAAAAAAAGCTACTCAAGCTGGACATTTGTGGGAATTAAATGCTAATAAAGAAAGGTTGTTGTTTCCTGCAAACTAAATGTAATTTAAATGAATGTTCTGAGATTATTATTGAGCACCTCTTCTACAACATAATGCTTGTTAGATTGTGAATTTTTCAAGATCAGATTGATGTTGGTCAACAACTCAATTCCATAGGTATTAGGTATACATCATTTTCATTTAAGGTTAGGAAATAACTGCCAGTACGGACCAGTATGGAAAAGTACAGATGGAAAGGAGAAAAAGAAAAGAAGACAGCTTTTAACCTTCCTGTTGTCTTTGGGTTACATTTCAACCATTTTGAAGTGTTTTTAATGAGATAATGATCATCAAATTGTCTTTGTTGTATTTAAAAGAATAGCATCTGGTGACATTATGTACTGCCGTTAAATATGTCAGGTGGTTTCAAAAGAGTATCCTCAGTAAACTTTGAACTATGACATGCAGTCCGTGATTATCCTTTAAGAAATGCTCTTCTGATCTCGTCAAAAATAACTGTGTTTACCCTTTTAACTCAAAACTAAGGTTTAATTTTGTGTAAATTATGTCTATTTTCCATACAATTAAATACATTTTATTAACAGTCAAACCAGGACAAAAGTTGCAAAGTTGACGGGAAGACAACACAAATGTTAAATCAGAATTCTTTAAATTTTTCACATGCACTGTAAAAACAGTTCCGATGGTGAAGTCAACAAAACTCAATTTTTTAATGTAATTTATTTGCCCTAAATTATAATTGTTTCAATGTGCGTTTAAATAAGTAACACTTAAGAAACAATGAGACCATGTTTTAAGAACTCATTAATTTGTAAATTAATATCACATTTTTTTAACTTTCTTATAAATACGTTTTGGAAAACTTCATAAAAATGCTTTTGTCAACGCCACGGTCATGCCACGCCCTCAAACGAGAATACCGCGGTGTGAGACTTCCGGTTCCTCTTTGCAGCGGTTCTTCAGTTGGACACGTGTTTGCGTTGGATCCTATTCAAAGCATCGTAAAACAAGTAAGCATACCTCCTGAGTTATTAATTATTGCTTTTTAACTAGCAAGTGTTATTTACTTTTCTTGTATTCACTGTTTTGAACGGAACATCAACATTTTAATGCATGCTAGTGTGACCGGACGTCACGTCTCCTCCCTCTGTGACGCTGCTTGGCACCATGCCAGCGCACCTGCTATTTAAGTGGAGGATTCTCCTTTGTGGCCGCGTGGATTGTTTGGCGTGGCAGCTCGCGCATCACACTCTCTACCAGACAGGTAAAACATCTTGCATTCTGTAATTTATTCATGGGCACGAGCGACACCCGGCTTGACACTACTCTGTTTTAGCGCAGCTGACGCCCGGTGCGTTTGAGGAGGATTGGCTCCTCCGGAGGTTCCCGGTCTTGCAGTGTTGCAACTATTGGTGAGTTGCCGTTATCTGCCGTATTCTCACCTTCAGCTTGGTTCCTCTGGTGTACTGACTGTTGTTCATGTCACAGTGGGATTTGGCCGTGGGATTGTTGGGTCTCTCTCTCCCTTCCCTGTGGGCTCTGTGGCTGCAACTGACCGCACAGGCTGGTATGTATGAATTTCCCCATAGATAACTTTTAATTCAATAAACTTAAGTAGGCTATTCACCAGTCATTTTAAACCTCTTTCCAGGGGTGCCATAAACATTCTCCCTTCCTGGTGGGCTCTGTGGCAGCGCCTAGCTGTAAAAGTTGGGACGCCGTAACCACTCTCCCCACCTCTGGTCATCATTCCCCCGCCCCTTCCTGCTGTTTTGGCTCTGCGAGCTCTCGCACCGAGCTGTGGCGTCATATAATTGACAGGCCCTGACTTCTCCGTGTTGGACTGTCACCAGGGCCGTTTTGAGGTCGCGGAATTGCAAGGACACTTATTGTTTAGTTGATTTCTTTTGATTAGCTGTTTTGTGCATCTCATGTTTTGAGTACATTCATAGTATTTTGTTATTGTGTGATTTTGTTTATTTTCTTTTGTTAACATTTGGTTTAATTAGTTTACTCAAGTCTTTGTTGTTTACGGTTATTTAGATTTGGTTTATTTTAGTTGTTTTCCTTTTGTTTATTCATCTCCAACCAAGTTTTATCATCGAACCTTTTAAACTTGTCGATGTTCGTTATTATGTGTGACGTTGCTCCGGTGTCGACCATCAGCCCTTTATGTGTAACTCCGGTTACTGGACTGTCACGTACTTTAAAAACAAATGAGTGGTCCTCAACGTCAGTTGCTTGTTTAGCATTTTCTCTCTCTTTGCGTCTGCAGTTTGCATCTATATGTGTGGAATTTTTGCAAAAACTGCACCACTGTCTCTGGTCTTTGCTGCTCGCACTTCGACACTCACGAGCCGGTGTCCTTTCTGACCGCAGTTGTAGCAGGTGATATTGGGGCCATCTCTCCACTTCACCCAGCCACTCGCTTTCATAATATTATCAGATTCCTCACTCAAGTTGGCATTGTATTTTTCTGTGCTTTCATAGCTCCTCAACTTTGTTTTGAACTCACCAAAAGTTAGCTTCTCATCCCCTTGTGTAATGTGGATGGCAAACGGCCTAAAACAGATTGGCAGTCCCTTTAAAATCATGGCTATCAGCAGCCCATCGCTAAGAGTCTCTTCAGCATTTCTCAGTGCTGTAATTGCCGTTTCGGCACGAATAATATAGTCAGTGACGCTCTCATTAGCGGCTTTCTGCAGCGACGTTAGTTCAGTGTAGAGGCTGATCACCCGTGGTTTCCCTTTCCCAGCGTAGTGGTCCCTCAATATTTGTAACGCTTTTCTTCCGTTGTCCGCTGCTTCTCTCATGATCAGTGAAAGGCTTTTATCGTCCAGTACCTGGATCAATTCCGCATAGGCTTCTTCGTTTTTCTGATCATCAGCCTCATCCTCTTCACCTGGCTCCTCTAGGATGGCAGCCTTCAATCCTAGCAGTCGCAGATGACCCAAAAACTTTGTCTCCCATAACTCGTAGTTCTTCTCATCTCCGTCGAAACACAAACGGTTCCACCGGCTTCCATGGTCCCTCCTGGGCCCATAACCTGTTAGCGATGCCATGATCTTAGGGCAGGAATACCGTGAACATAGTTAACGTGACAGAGGGATAAATACACACATACACCATCAGCTGTGCTTCAAACGGAAGTGACACGTTTTATTGCGCATGTCCCTTTTATCACGGGAATACAGGAAGTGATTAGTATAAGAGTATTAAATAAACAGAATTCATATATTACATTTCATAATTCAACAAATCTTACTGATTTTTAACTGTTTCTCTTGTGCCGGACAGGTGCTGTGGGCTCGAGGCGGCAAACCCAATCCCTGGTGGTGGTGGTGTTCTTCACGAGTCCGTTTTGTTTGGTGTGCAGTGTCACGGGTGATTTTGATTTGACCCCTTCCTCCCCGTTTTGTTAATTGCCGCCGTGGTAAGCCCCAGCACTGTCCTTCTCCCTCCTCCCTGGAGAACTTTTATAACATTATATTGTGTCAGTGCATGACATTAAGGATTTTGGGAGATGGCCCTGTGGGCCATCTAAGCTAATTTACAGATGGCCCTGAGCCCAATAGAGATTGCCCTGAAAAATACGCGCGGACGAAATGACGCACGAAGGGTTTGGGGGGCACCCTAGAACATTTAGATTTTTGCAGGTCTTACTGTAGATGCTGTCTGGTTCTCTAGACTGAATTATAAGATGAACCACCACAATATTATATTGTACAATTTCAATTTTATTCTTCATTTCACTTGTTTGTTTGTGTTTGCTCGCTTGCATGCCCTGCATAGCTATAAGAAATACTTAAGTTGTTGGTCAAGACACTTTCCATCTGATGAAGGCAAATGCCTTCCCAGATGTAAAAAAGTAGAAAACATTACATTCAGTTATAACTGCCAAAACAAGCATTATTTACACTATTATGGCCCCTGTTAAAAATGTTTGTAATGTTATCTACTGTAAGTTGGTCGAATGCCTCCTCATCCGGAAGCTGACCGAGCAGACCCGAGCAGCAATCGAGAGGAGCCGAGCGCATCCGCGAAGCACACAACATGGCGACATCAGATTTCCCGTTAGCCGGCAAATCTAAATCTCTTCGGTCAAAATAATTTCCCTTTAGCGCAATACCGCTTCAGTTGCGCCACTTATGTGACAGACAAGAAGAGTATGTGACAGACAAGAATAGTCAATTCTAATGTCTAAAGAAAGAGATGTGCTGTATGGGTTGATTGTGCGTTGATCTGTTGGTAATGCCTCGGGGTTCCGGTGGGCATGTAAACAAATGCATAATGCTGCGCTATACTTTGTGGCCTCACCCGGTTGCATAGCGACACTTATTGTTTAGGTGTCTTTTAATAAGCAGGTAGTCATATCATTAGCTAGAACTAGCTAGATCTGATCGATATGGACATAAACGCGAGTAAAGTCTAATCTGACGGGAGAGAGAGATCAGCTGCTGCTGACGAGTCGACACGCAGCTCTGCATAATCACCTGCAGCGGTGAGCGGACAAAACACACACTTCAGGTTAGAATATCACACGTAGCTATTTTAATTACCTCTCAAACTACCTAAACTAGTTATAGATATGTTTAGTTTTACTGTCGGGTCACTCATTACTGGATCCGCGAGCTGCATGATACTGGCATAATAGATTGCCCGATCGGGCAACCAGCAGGTGAGGCTTCATTGCCCGAGCTAAATACTAGATGGCCCCGGGCCATCGGGCAGTCCTTAATGTCGAGCCCTGTGTGTACTATTAGGAATATAATTATGTACCAATAAAATAACAATTGTTGTAATATCCTTTATACTGTCTCTGCCTGTGGTGTTCAAACGAACCTGATTGCCTTTTATTAAATTGTATAACTTTAGTTTTTAGTAATTTCCTGGGGGCGAAACTCCCCAGGTGGCGTTGTCAGCAAACCAAGCATTCTACATGAGCACCACACCGCCACATTCTGGCGTTGTCGGCAGGATGGGATGTCCTGATCGATGACTAGTTTAGGACTGGGTGACTTTGAGGGGTGCATTTCATCTCCTTTGGGACCCATGTGACCTTTTAGAATTGTTTCCCTTTTCGAGGGCCGGTTTGGTTTGCCTCAACATTAAAGGTCATGTGCCGAGAAGATGAGGGTAACAGGTCATCGTAGGGTGGATCCAAGTCCACCATTTTCAATAGCCACTTTTCCACTTTTTTAGTTGGACTTTCCTTGTTCGTATTAAGGTAGCAAAGTATCCTCTATGGAGTTCTGGAGCCTGCCGGAGTCTCCATCCTCAGCTGCGCCATGAAGAGGATCAAGGAGTTTCTCTCTGCGGAGCCTCGGACACCAACGTTGGCCCTCCGCCTAGCCTTCAGTTCTGCCAGTATCTTCAAGGTAGTTGTCTCCATTGTTCTCTGCTAACTGTTGCTTTGCTAACTGTTGCTTTGCTAACTGTTGCTTTGCTTGGTGGACACTGGTTCCATGGTGTCCACAGTCACTGAGAGTTTCTTTTTGGAGAAGTTTGCACCTTGGGGCTTTGATCGCCTTCGGTCTTGTCACTGGCTACAGCTGCGAGCAGCTAACGGCTTAGCCATTCCATACATTGGCTACTTGGAACTTGATGTAGAGCTGTGTGGTAAAGTGATGTCCCGTTGTGGGATCCTGATCGTTAAGGACCCCCCTGGTGCTGTGTCTCCTGTCCCTGGAATCCTGGGGATGAATGTGATTCGTCGCTGCTATCGAGAGCTCTTCGGGGCCTTTGGCTCTTCTCTTTTTGACACACCCATCGTGTCACAGGCACCTGTTGCTGTCATCGCAGCTCTACAGGAGGTCCACCAGTCTCCCGCTCAGGTTCCAGGGAAACTCACTGACATTGCGAGGGTCCGGGGAAAGCATGCAGTGCGCATACCTAGAGGGGTGATGAAGCTGGTTGCTAGTACCTGTCCTGAACAGCTTTCTGGTCAAAGTGCTCTGTTCGAGCCCCCAGAGTCGGGCTTACCAGCTGGGCTGCTCGCCTCACCATGCCTCGTACAGGTTGTCCGGGGTACAGCATACGTCCCTGTGGTCAATGTGGGGACGACCGAAGTTCTGCTTTACCCACGTACTGGTCTTGGTGTCTTGAGTGCTGCCCAGGTTGTCAGCCTTCCCGCAGGTGTGACTGAGGTGGGGTCATCCTTTGCAGCTGTTTCCTCTCAGACAGCTGCCCCCTCAGTGCACGATAGGTTAGATACATTGGACATGTCTTCATTGACTGAGCAGGAAAAGACAGGCGTAAAGTCTTTGTTGTTCAGGTACCAATCTGTCTTCTCAGCCCATGATGGAGACTTGGGCTGTACAACTCTCATTTCGCATGACATCCCCGTACTTGATGATGTGCCTGTCCGACAGAGGCACCGCCGCATCCCTCCATCGGAGTACGAAGCAGTGAAGGCCCACATTAACCAACTCTTGGAGTCCCAAGTCATTAGGGAGAGCTGCAGCCCCTATGCATCACCAATTGTTCTGGTGAGGAAAAGGGATGGGAGCTTGCGCTTGTGTGTTGACTACCGCCTCCTCAACAGCAAGACCAGGAAAGATGCCTTCCCCTTGCCTCGCATTGAGGAAACCTTGGATGCACTTTCTGGGGCCTGCTGGTTCTCCACCCTTGACCTAGCCAGTGGTTACAATCAGGTTCCTATGGCAGAGCAAGACCGGCCCAAGACCGCTTTCTGTACACCTTTTTGGCCTCTTTGAGTTCAACCGCATGCCCTTCGGGTTATGCAATGCCCCTAGCACCTTCCAGCGGCTGATGCAGAGGATGTTTGGCGACCAACAGGGCCAGTCGCTACTGCTCTATCTTGATGACATAATCGTCTTCTCATCCTCTGTTGAACAACATCTGCAAAGATTGGAAACAGTGCTTGGTCGGCTTGAGAAAGAGGGCCTAAAGGCCAACCTTCAGAAGTGTGTCTTCTTCAAACAGGAGGTTGGATACTTGGGCCATGTCATCTCCAGCCAGGGTGTCTCCACAGACCCTAGGAAGATTGAGGCAGTGGCAAATTGGAAATGCCCTCGTCATGTTTCAGAGCTGCGCTCCTTCTTAGGTTTTGCCAGCTATTACCGTCGCTTTGTAGAGGGTTTTGCAAAGTTGGCAGGACCTCTGCATCAGTTAGTGGCAGAGCTGGCAGGCACCAAGTCAAAGAGGAGATCAAATCAACTCTTGGATGCGGCATGGACACCTCAGTGTGAGGAAAGTTGAGTCCCTGAAATCCAAGTTGGTCTCAGCTCCATTGCTGGCTTATGCAGACTTTTCACGCCCCTTCATCTTGGAGATTGATGCCAGTCATAGTGGCCTTGGGGCTGTCCTTTCCCAGGAGAAGGACAGGGTTGTGAGACCGGTGGCTTATGCCAGCAGGGGTCTTCGGCCCACTGAGCGCAACATGTCAAACTATATTTCCATGAAGCTGGAATTCCTTGGGCTCAAGTGGGCCATGACCGAGAAGTTTCGAGAGTACCTACTGGGGCATAAGTGTACTGTTTACACCGACAACAACCCGTTGAGTTACATCCAGTCTGCCAAACTGGGCGCCACGGAGCAACGGTGGGCGGCCCAGCTTGCGTCTTTTGACTTTGTTGTCAAATACAGCTCTGGTCGCATCAATGGGAATGCTGACGCACTTTCACGGCAGTATGTGCCTGGTACTTTGCTCCCTGCTAACCTTCACCAAAACCCATCCTCAGGTCTTGTGGTGCCTGCAACTCAGTCTTCGGTCTCGGTTCTTCCAACCCACTCGGCAACCGATCTTCGTGCCTGGCAGGAAGATGACCCACTCCTCGAAGAGGTGTTGGTGTTTTGGCGACGTAAGGCTCAGCCTACCTCGGCGGAGAGGCAGCAGCTTCGCCGTCCAGTCATGGCACTTTTACGTCAATGGGACCGCCTTGTGGAGAACGACGGAGTCCTTTTCCGACGAGTGTTCCGCCCTGATGGAGGTGAAGAATATCTTCAGCTCATTTTGCCTGCTGTTCTCAAGCAGGAAACATTGAAGCAGTTACACCAAGAGCATGGCCACCAAGGAATCGAAAGGACTACGGAGTTAGTCAGACAACGATGCTATTGGCCGGGAATGTCCTCGGATATCAAGAGCTGGGTCCAGGAGTGTGAACGTTGCCAAGTGGCAAAAGACTCGGGGCATGTGCCCCATAGCTTTATGGGCCACTTGCTTGCCTCACGACCCAATGAAATCTTGGCAATAGATTTCACCTTGTTGGAACCCTCCCGGAACGGGCTGGAGAACGTCCTTGTCATGACTGACGTGTTCAGCAAATTCACAGTAGCTGTCCCCACTCGGGACCAACGGGCCTCCACTGTGGCCCAAGTCCTGACCTATGAATGGTTTTATAAGTTTGGGGTCCCAAGCCGTCTTCATTCGGACCAGGGAAGGAGCTTCGAGGGTTCTTTGATCCAGCAACTTTGTTCTTTGTACGGTGTTGCTAAATCCCGTACTACCCCCTACCATCCTGCGGGTAACGGGCAATGCGAACGGTTCAATAGAACCCTCCATAACCTCCTTCGCACCTTACCAGCATCTCGCAAACATGATTGGGCTTCCTGTTTGCCTCAGGTGCTGTTCTGTTACAACACTACGCCTCATCAGGGCACTGGTGAAACACCGTTGAATCTGATGTTTGGACAGGAACCTCAGCTTCCTATAGACTTTCTCCTGGGTCGAGTCCAGGAGCCGGTACTTGGCGGGGTACAGGACTGGGTGGTCGAACATCAAGCCAGGCTCAGAATTGCTTTCGAGGGTGCTCGTGAACGGTTGTTGGCTGCTGCTGGCCGCCGGAAAGAGCGGCATGACCAGCGAGTCCGAGAGGCACATCTCCCAGTTGGCCAAATGGTTTATCTGAGGAACCATGGGGTTAGAGGGCGGCATAAAATCCAGGATCTCTGGAGCTCTGTGGTCCACCAGGTCGTGAAGGCGCCATCTGGTGAAGGAACAGTCTATACGGTGGCCCCAGTGAATGACCTACAACGAGTCCGAAATGTCCACCGGGACATGTTGAAGGCTGTGGTTCGTCCTGAGGCCACCGCTTCTCCACCCAGGCCTCCACCTCCACCCGTGTCGACTGTCTTAACAGATCACTCCTCTGCCGATAGCGACCTTTGGCTGTTGGTTTCGGCGACTCACTCTTCACTACCCGCAGTAGCTCCAGGTGCTTCTTGTACCTCTGTTGCAACCCCTTTGCAGGACAGGCCTGTTCAGGAAGCGCCTCACCCTGCAGGTTGCCTCCTCCCAGGTCTTTCAGTGTCCCCAACCGATCAGCCCAGTACTAATCATCAGGCTGTGCGTCGAACTGTTCGCCCTACGGCTGGCACAACTCAAATGTCCACCATCTTCCTCGGTCTACAGGCCCTCAGGACAACGTAGCGAGTCCACTTCGGTCCCCCGTGTCTAATTCCCAATCTGCCGTTTTCAGGCCTTGGTGCTAGTATTAGCCTTCTCATATTCACCGTTGGGTCGACGATGCAAAAGTGGGGGGTAGATGTGACCGGACGTCACGTCTCCTCCCTCTGTGACGCTGCTTGGCACCATGCCAGTGCACCTGCTATTTTGCGCACCTGCTATTTAAGTGGAGACAAATCTGCTCCCTCCCCCTCCGCTTCTCCTTTGTGGCTGCGAGGATTGTTTGGCGTGGCAGCTCGCGCATCACACTACCAGACAGGTAAAACATCTTGCATTCTGTCATTTATTCATGGGAACGAGCGACACCCGGCTTGACACTACTCGGTCTTAGCGCAGCTGACGCCCGGTGCGTTTGAGGAGGATTGGCTCCTCCGGAGGTTCCCGGTCTTGCAGTGTTGCAACTATTGGTGAGTTGCCGTTGTCTGCCGTATTCTCACCTTCAGCTTGGTTCCTCTGGTTTACTGACTGTTGTTCATGTCACAGTGGGATTTGGCCGTGGGATTGTTGGGTCTCTCTCTCCCTTCCCTGTGGGCTCTGTGGCTGCAGTAAATAAACTTAAGTAGGCTATTCACCAGTCATTTTAAACCTCTTTCCAGGGGTGCCATAAACATTCTCCCTTCCTGGTGGGCTCTGTGGCAGCGCCTAGCTGTAAAAGTTGGGACGCCGTAACCACTCCCCACCTCTGGTCATCATTCCCCCCCCCTTCCTGCTGTTTTGGCTCGGCGAGCTCTCGCACCGAGCTGTGGCGTCATATAATTGATAGTAGGGCTGTGCATCTTCACTGGTCTCACGATTCGATTATGATTATCCTGTCTTCGATTCAATTCGATATCCCGATGCATCACGATTCATACTAATGCGCTGCATCCTCAATTTTCTATATTACTGCACATGGCTTATTTTTCATCAATGCATACATGTAGTAAATACATATGAACTATTTTTATTATTTAGAAAGTGCTTCAGAAATCAATAACATAAATGTCTTGACATTCATTTATAAACCTAAATGAATTGTATAGGTCTAGCCTCCCTATATCTGTGTGAAATTGTTCCATCCTCAAAAACAAAAAAATAATGCTTCTGCAGTCTAGCTGCAGCTTCTAGCAACGGTCTTCTGTTAAAAAAAGGACACTGAATGTCCTGAATGTGGCATCACACACAGGACTTGAGTCTGAACACAGCAGACAACAGGAGTATTTACAATAGCATATAAAAACAAAAATACTGCATGTGGGTGCACACTTACATTCTCTGTCTTACTGTTGCATAAATCCCATGAATGTATGAGATTAAATTAGCTTCATTATATCTCAGTGATTAAGTGAATAATAAAGTTTCTGTCGGGTCACTATCAGCCTGTCACTCATTATTTTCAGGGAGGGGGCGGGGTTTGGAGGAACGGAGGAGACGGTGATCGCGGGAGCTTTTTTCCTCCTGCCTTCACAAACGTATATCGTCTGAAAATTGCTAGAGGACATTCATACTTTGCAATCCAAGACTTAATTAAATCCACCAAAAACCTGACATGATTGTAATGCGATTATTTTTGAAAAACATAAATCCCTGTGCCACAGCGACACGGAGTGATTCAGAGCGGGTCCTTCTGCTGTTGGATCTGGACTGGTGGTGTTGGGTTAGTGGATAAAGCAGACTGCTCCGTGTTTGGCGTCGCTGTGCCGCTGTCACGTCTGTTCCCTGCGTCACCGACCGATTTGATATTAAAGTGACAGAGAAAAAAACGTTATAGTAAAGCCGCGGCCAGAAAATCAGGAAGCAACGTTACTAACCGATTATCTTCCGTCACTGCATCGAGACCGAATCGTCCGCATCGCAATGCATCGTAGAAACGATTATTTTCAACACCCCTAATTGACAGGCCCTGACTACTCCGTGTTGGACTGTCACCAGGGCCGTTTTGAGGTCGCGGAATTGCAAGGACACTTATTGTTTAGTTGATTTCTTTTGATTAGCTGTTTTGTGCATCTCACGTTTTGAGTACATTCATAGTATTTTGTTATTGTGTGATTTTGTTTATTTTCTTTTGTTAACGTTTGGTTTAATTAGTTTACTCAAGTCTTTGTTGTTTAAGGTTATCGTGATTTGGTTTATTTTAGTTGTTTTCCTTTTGTTTATTCATCTCCAACCAAGTTTTATAATCTTACTGATTTTTAACTGTTTCTCTTGTGCCGGACAGGTGCTGTGGGCTCGAGGCGGCAAACCCAATCCCTGGTGGTGGTGTTCTTCACGTGTCCGTTTTGTTTGGTGTGCAGTGTCACGGGTGATTTTGATTTTACCCCTTCCTCCCTGTTTTGTTAATTGCCGCCGTGGTAAGCCCCAGCACTGTCCTTCTCCCTCCTCCCTGGAGAACTTTTATAACATTATATTGTGTACTATTAGGAATATAATTATGTACCAATAAAATAACAATTGTTGTAATATCCTTTATACTGTCTCTGCCTGTGGTGTTCAAACGAACCTGATTGCCTTTTATTAAATTGTATAACTTTAGTTTTTAGTAATTTCCTGGGGGCAAAACTCTCCCAGGTGGCGTTGTCAGCAAACCAAGCATTCTACATGAGCACCACACCGCCACACTAGCGCCATTACTGCTGTTAAAGTTTGACTCAGTCCTGTCGTGCTCATGTAGTCTATTTTTTTGCGCAAATGGTGTTGGGCAAAGTTTACATCAAGTGCTTACCGAAGCAATACTGTTAAAAGTGGTTAAGTTAAGAGTACGTATTAAGAATCAACTCCGCAAACTGTTCCCCTGTGCCGCTCTAAGCGTTGGCCGGGCTCCGTGATGCGGCCGCGGGGCTCAGAGGCTCACAACTCTGCTGCATGTTGTGCGGTAAAATACCTCCGCTAAAACTATTCCCTAACTACTTTATAACCCAGCGGTTATGTAAGAATAAGTCACTAATGCGCCTATTTGATATTAATTCCTCTGTATGTATTTCACCGTTTGTTTTACTGTGAGCAGTTGCTTATGCAACGTGAGTACCTAGGGACCCGCACTTAAAACACACCCCCCTCGGACTAAACCCCTCCATCCACACCCGCCAGAACCTTGTGCCCCTGGTGATATTAAAAGGGGATGGATTTTGTGGTGCTTTGCTGTCCGCCCATCAGCATCCATCTTCGGCCTTCTTCATGGCACCAACCCTGCTGTGCTGGAGGTTCTCGTTATTACCATCATCCAGGAAAGAGACCGGGAAATCCTCTTCACCATGTCCGACCTAAAAGCATCACAGGGCGGCCTCATGAGTACCAGCAAACCCTTTAAAAACTCACATCCATAACCTTGCACACCGTGAGTACCCGGGGACCCGCACTTAAACACACCCCCCTCGGACTAAACCCCTCCATCTACACCCGCCAGAATCTCGTGCCCCTGGTAATATTAAAAGGGGTGGATTTTGTGGTGCTTTGCTGTCAGCCCCTCAGCATCCAGCTTTGGCCTTCTTCATGGCACCACCGCCCCTTCAGTGGAGGATTTTCTCGTGCCCCTGGTAACACTAATGCTGTCCGCCCCTGAGCATCCAACTTCTCGGAATGTCTGTGCAGGAGTCTAGATAACCAGTTACTGTACAGAGAGAAAACGAGAGCATAAAACAGAAAGAAAAGGAGATTAGAGAGAGAAGGAGATATTTGCTTCTGGGAGTCGGACAAGGATGATGTATTGTTCCTTTCTTCTATTTTTTAAAACGGGTTTCTCCGTGTCTTGGCTTCTGGACAGTGGGGTTCCGTATCACGACGCTACAGAGCCGGTGCTGTTTATTTACACTACAGATACTGAGAAGACCTCTAAATCCCAGAGAAAGCTTTGAATCGCAGCCTTTCTTGTTTGTCTACAGGCTAGTGAACGCATGGTGACAATCTGCTGTGGAGCTTACCCCAAAATGCAACAACAACATGGCTTCAAGTTCTTTTACATTGTTGTCACTTCTGTCTTTATAAGTATTTCTCTCATCAGCAGCACTGTTATTAGAGAATGCACTTCTTTAAGCTACTTCATTTTACAAGCTCCAGTGGGCTGCTATTAACTGTCATTTGGATTTGTCTCAACAGTATCAACACATCCCTATCCATCATGTGTTATGTGTGTCATCTGATGTAATGATCCTCTTCCCAAGACCATTCACAAGTTATATTTGAAACACTTGAGGTGGAGTGTGTGTGAGAGGAATCAGGGCAATAACATTGGCATGACCTGAATGCTAACAGCAACCTCTATGACTGTGCAACATCCTGAATTCAAATTGAACATTGTCATGAAGGTTTTCACAACTGGATTTTTATTTGAGCCAGGTTTATGCTAGCTTTGATCAACAGTAACTCTGTAAAGCAGTTTTTGTTTTTAAGAAGTTCTGAAACATGCTTTTTACCTGTCTTTGCTGTGTCAGTTTAAAAAGGCTCCCATTAAGAACCCATGCAATCAAATTGAGGAATCATCACGTAACTCCCCATTACATCGAAATTAAGACTTGTTGATTTAAACGTATCTCCTGTATCTAAATGTCAGAGGTTATACTTAAGTGACACTTCTGACATTTGCTGAAAATTGCAGTAGTATTTATCAACATACTGTATATAATTAATTGAACTGACCTTTACTCATTTGCAATCAAAATACACCTTTTTCTCTATAAAGACCTGTTAGCAGTTCCTGATGTGTATGTTTGTATGAGTGTTAAGGCCTTCATTTGTGTGTGTTGTTTTGGAATATGCAAATTCATTAGGTCTATATTTTTTGTGTAGTATGCAGGGGTTGAAAGAGTTCTGGAAAAGTATACTACATTTGAAGAAGGATTCTATTACTCAAAGTGTTGCAATATGATTGATGATAGACCTTTATACGATTGGAAACAACATTACACCAGAGCTGTTTTGTCCAAACCAAAATGCCATTTCAATTGAGGGCACTTTGTAGCCTGTGCATCCAATCAATTACAAACAAGTTCCACCTTGACTGCAGCCTCACTTAAATTAACCAGAAAAAGAGACAAAACTCAGAATATTAAACATAAATCTAAATAATTAATAAAAAGTCTAGGGAGAAGAGAGCAGGTCCAACAAGTAAAAGCAACATACATTGCAGTGTTTCCCCTATATACAAATAGCGGCGGCACAGCGCCGCAGCTGAAATATGCGTGCCGCTGCTAAGGGGCGCCAGCCAGGTACCCAACGAAAAATTGTTTTACTTTTTTTATAAAATAATAATAATAAGTGGCCACCCTTTTTCATTTTTGATTGTTTGTTATGTGGATTTGTAGTATTTGTGTTACTGTATGTTCAATAGAGGTGTATTTTTGCTAAATCTTGAGACATTACCTGTATGTACTGACGGGGCCGATTTTTTGGCATGTATTGCTTCTGTTTTGGGACGAGCACCACCTACTGATGGGGAATGGATGATTTTTGTTATGTAAACACATATTTCCAAGGCACTCCTTTAAAATTATTAGGATAAAAACAGGTTTTAAATCATTCCAATGTATACTATAGGACAGTAAACCAAAAATATTGTTTTAAGTTGGAGATATATTTCATATGGGTGTTTTAGAGTTGTACCCCCTAGATCTAGTCTCTAGTAATTGTGTCCTCAAAGTGCACCAGATTGAAGCATTTTACTTTAAAATGTTAAAAAAAAATCTTCCCGGGGGGGCATACCCCGGGGCCCCCTTGAGGATGTGACGTCCACCCCCCAATTAAAACAAGTTCATACAAAACTGAATACATTTGTAGCCATTTTGACGTATATTACCCAAGTCAATACATTTCTGTTTCTGTTTTTGTAGTGTATTTGTCTTTTATAGAGATGTTTCATGTATTCTTTATATATAAAATCTCGCCTAAAATCTCGCCTAGGACAGAAAATTTGCTAGAACCGGCCCTGCTACTAGGCCTCAAGAGTCTTTCTTGTGCTGGCAGCATAGACTGTATATATAAATGGACGTAGGGTCCGTGACGTCACCCATAGGATTCTGCAGAGTTGCCGTGAAGCCCTTAGTAGGCGGAGTCGGCCACTAACGGCTCGACGGTGTCGTCAGTCTAACTCCCGCCTTCTCCAAATAAGGGCAAAGAGGCGGAGCCGAGGCGGGACAGGGCGGGACCTGCTGCCAACGAGCGTGACGTTCGAGTCCTAGCTCAGGCTAAGAAGCTAAGCTAACATGCTCTCAGTATCAATCGAATGTAAAACATGATTGATGAAAGTAGTAAATCGGTCAGATTTAACCCGAAGACAACAGGAGGGTTAATGCCATATTCACTTAGTAACGCATGAACAACTTTTACAAATATTTCTATATAGTCTGTGTTGGTAAATGTCATCTAGGTTGCACATTTCCTGCTGAAATACATGCATACCAAGTCACTGCGTGGCACTTTGGTTTTGATAAAACAGTGTAGTTCCACAATATAAACGTTACATTCATAATCAAACGAGACAATCTGCAAGATAATTAGCTATTTGGTATTATTCTTAATGCTTGTCATTCACACGTTAATAAAATAAAATAAGTACCGATAAATAGCAGAATAATTGTGGCGGTGTTCAGCTTAATAAGCCTTGCTCAACATCATTTATTTAGCTAATACTACAGCGGGCTGCAGGCGAACCAAGTCCGCGTTACGATGCATTCCTTGATCTCCAGTTATAACGCCGGACTCCGCCGCTGGCCGAAGCTAACGGAGCCCCAGGGTGCTAGCTACGGCCGCCGGGACGCGCTAGCGAGCTAGCACCCTGCAGCCCCGTTAGCTTCGGCGGCGTGGACTCCGGCGGCCCACCCCTTTTAACATTTGCTCCCGTTTAGCATTATGGGCGTCATAGCCATATAGTATAAAAGTCTTACCCAAGGCTGAATCATAAACTAAACTGTATATATGTATAAAGGGTTACGTCCTTAGCTGGCTAATAAGCTACATAACAGGCTAAGCTAACAAGCACACAAACACCTGCTAACGGGGTTAACATGTATAATATTATCATTTTACTTACCGAAAAAAGCTGAAAGTAGAATTCTTGGAAGATCTGTTAGTACATTCAAGCGCACAGCACGACATTTTAATTATCTGGTATTTGTAACAATATTCCCTAACAGGCACGATCACCACGAACACAGCTAAAGGATCAAGTACAGCGGGGGTGCCCAACCAGTCGATCGCGATCGACCGGTCGATCGCGATCGAATCGACCGGTCAATCGCGCGGAGATTCCCAGTCGATCGCGAGATGTGTCTAAAAATAGAACAACAATATTCTGTTTTATCGTTAATGTCCTAAAACATAATCTTCCTGTGCCAGAATAATGCACTTGTACGCATCAAAGCTTTGTGATTGGCCGGCGTGACCCCATGTGTCGGGGCGTGGCTGGTGGGCAGTGGGCAGTGGGCAGTGCAATAGTTCGCTGACGTTGTCCGTGTCAACACCAGGAGTGACAGTCCGCACACACACAAGACCGCAATTATGGCAGAAGCAAAAATATATAATTTTCACTCCGAGTGGGAGGATGATTATTTTTGTATCTATTCCAATTCAAAGTACATCTGTCTCATCTGCAATGCGAGCGTGGCTTTATCGAAGAAGGGTAATTTAGGAGCGGCATTTCGAAACAGTGCACAAACGCTACGAGACGGAATTCCCTCCTAATTCTGCCCTACGCTCCCAAAAGGGGAGGGGCCTGAGAGCACAGCTAAATGCACAGCAGTCCATTTACACCAGGCTCAACAACAAGAGCAAGGCTGCTACCATAGCATCTTATCGTGTCAAGTCACGTTCTTGCGAAACACATGAAGTCTTTCAAAGACGGCGAAGTTGTGAAAGAAGCATTCCTGGCTGCCGATGCGTAATGAAAATAACAGTAGCATTTCAACAGGTTTTTGATATGATATAAACTCAAGTTAGATACCGTTATTAATCAGCTGTAAGTTTTAGTTTGTTTGAACTTTCATTATAATTATTGTACAAAATGGTATAAGAATGCAAACTTCAATTGATTATAGTCTATTATCAATTCAGGTTAAGAAACTAGTGTTGCTTGCATCCTATTTTAAAGGCATTTCTTTTATAATCTACTAAAATGCAACAAAAAAAGGGTTTGATTCTATTAATTTTGTCTTTTTTATTGCACTGTTGCAGCAGATTCCTGTGTAGCTTCAGATCTGAGTTGTCTTATTAGTAAGCCTAATTTATACTTTTGTAGCAACACTATTTTTATATAATGGCAAAGAAAGGGTTCAGAGTATTTTCTTTTTTTCCTGTGTCATATGTGGCAGCACTGTTCAATGTTTCTTGAAAACATTACCCACTGTAGTGTGACGTGTGAATAAACTCTGTATCAACAACACTGTTGTGTAACTTCAGTTAAATACTTGTATGTGTGTAGATTAGAAAGAGGTAAGATAAAGGATCTGCAGTATTTTATGAAGTATTAATTGTACAAAGGTCAGTTTTATACAAGTAGAAGTGTGTATTTACCTGGTAGTAGGCTGTCAGTAATGGCTACGCCTCTCTATTTGGACTGGTAGATCTCGGCAGACTGGCAACTTTAAAAGTAGCTCTCGGTTCAAAAGAGGTTGGGCACCCCTGAAGTACAGTAACTACAACTAACTAACGTTGTAGCCTCTATGGTTGTAGCCTAGCAGATTGGACAAGTTGCTGTTGGCTGACAGTGAGGCACGTATCTGTCAATCAAAGTGACCACGCCCTAATGTATGCACAAACTTTAAGACCTAATATAAATATAAAGGGTCGCGTTAGAAAACAATTCACTCACAGATCCATAATCATGAAGGTGGAATCTAACTATATCGATAATAAAATGTATGGAGCCAGGGGTAGAAACATGTTTTTTTCTGCTGTAAAATCGGGCATTTTAACATGGGGGTCTATGGAAATTGCTCCTTTCTGCAGCCATCGCCTATCGGCCAATATATGAACTGCAGTGTGTGGCACTTCCGTATTGGCTTCCCGGCTCTACCCCACAGTTTGCCGCTTGGCTGGCAGACACCTAGAAATAAATTGGTGGAACGCACTTCACACACTAAAAAATTCCACTCGCTCCACGCTCACATTATGCTGGGCCCACGTCGTGCCTAGCACCACTGCTATGACTCCCCATCCTAGGAGAAACACTGAATAGCATGACAATTCTTAAAAGGACTCAACAGCAGAATAAAGCATCACCAAAGCAGACAATTCAGAGATAATTAAACGGTATAAATTCCACAGCTTCAGCAACAAACGAAACTCAAAGCACATAACATATATTGTAATAAATGTGTAGAGCACAAACAAACAAAAGCTTTTTGCTAATGTGTTTTTGTACTCACCTGTGTGGACGGCATTCTGAAAGTCTACACCAGGAAGTCCTCCAAAACTTGCTCCAGGTTCAACTTCTCTGCTAGTCCATTCTCAATGTATAATATAACAACCCAGTCTCACGGCATTTCTTGTTCACCAACACGATTTTTAATCTATTGATTCGTGTTCACCAACACGATTTGCCCCTTTTTTTCGTGTTGCACAGCACGATTTTAAAAGCAATGTATTTCTACTGCCTGCAGCACGTATTTTTCTCCGGTCGGGTCGTGGGAGACCGGAAGCTGTGTGGTTCATAAAAACATGTTCTTACTCAATATCAAGCCACAGTTATTGCTTTTATTTTAAATCGTATAATTTTTGACTTTTGTTGCCGTCTGTGAGGAAAATAAATGGGGCTCAGAGCCTCAGAATACGGAAATCTGTATTTTAAAATATTTTTTTCCTTCTAATTCGTTATTCTTTTCAAAATAACACACTGTTATTTACTCACCAATAACACACAATTATCCTTGCTTTTATTTATTGGTTTAATTCCATAATCTCTGGCTTTTTTGGCGTCCGTCAGGAACTGAATTTCAAAATAAAAATAACCGGAAACAGACGTAGGCCTATAAGGGACATTTCGAGCATCATTGCGATTGTCAACATTTCTGAGTTTAGGATGGCCGAAGACACTACACTACCCATAATCCCTAGCTATTGTTTAGGACTACAGTCCCGTAAGGTTACGCAGAGCGTCAAACAGCTGTGTGAAATGGAACGAAACCACGCCAGACTATCCAAAACTGGAATCGAACGCCCCCCCAGAACTACACATGCTGGCTATCTACTGAACGTTTTCGTTTTTCCCACAATTAGAAGTTGTCAGTATTAAACACATTGGTGTTATCAAATGTAAAACATATAATTAATAAATGGGTGAAAATCGCTTGTGTCCATAATGCGCAGCATTAATACCCACATGACAGCTCATTGTTACTTTGTAATTATACTCCACTACAATTCAGAGGTTAACCTGGTATTTTTACTCCACTGCATTTATTTGAGTTACTTTGCAGATTCTGATTAATTATGTGAAATATAAACAACCCTTAAATCAGACTTTAGTTACACCTGAGTAAAATTCAGATAAGGTGATTGTCAAGTGCCAACAATCAGGAGAGATATTTGATAGTTGGTGCTTGAGAAGACTAAACATGTATCTGCAATTGACATGAATGGAAACGAGTAATAAAATATATTCATTACTCGTTATTCTCTACTAATAGTTAATTAAAGACTGTATATTATGGCTATTTTGCACATCCCTTTCAAGATTTACAAAGGTTTATTGACATATCATATACACAACTACGGTGTAGTTATGCAATGAATGAAACACTTGGGTCACAGGTTCCTCAACAAGACATCTATCAATATGTGTGTACCTCCACCATCAAACTATCATATTCTGCAAATGTCTTATTCTATCTACATACATAAGAGTATAATTCATATGTATAATATCAGTTAAAATAAGTGCTTCAACATAGTTAACATTGCAGGAAAGCAATATATTAGACGTTAAGTACTTTGTCAGGCTTAATATTTATCTGTAGATAGATACCCCCAAAGTGTTTTTCTTATTTAAAAGAAGACCTTAATCTGTTATTTAATGTTTAAATAAAGGTTAATTCGTTTTTCTGTTTTGCACCTCCTCCTATTAATATCTTTGTACATTCTGCACTAAACTGTTTTATTGTAGAGATCACTTGGAGTATCTTCTTGATTTTGTACATTCTATATTTATACTTTCCCCCTATGAAAGTATGTACTCTTAATATTTTTTTAATCAAATATAACAATAATTCAATAACGTGCTTTAACCACTAGGAGGTGCACACAAGGTACACACAGCCATAATAACTTTGTATTATAAATGTAGGACACTTATGTTTTCGTACATCTGAAGATGTGTAGTTTTATGCATGCTTTCACATAATTTTACAGCATATTGCTATACTATTTCAGACTCAGTATTTACATTCTTACATTCAAAGAAAATCAGTAATATCTTTAAAAACTACAGTCCTTTTATATCAGCTGTGCACCGTTATGGTTTAAATATAACCTATCTGTGAATTAGATCAAATGTAAAAGTCAGCCGAATTAGTGTTGATACTGCAAGGAGACGTATTGTGTGAAGATAAATTGAAGATGTTGTTTAATTGTTGAATATATTTATGATCCACGTCAAGTATTCAGTTTCGGCGGCATTTTCTCAGTTTTTCCAAAGGTCTTCTCATCAGGGCTCTATAAATAAAGAACTACGGCAGATCTGTAATATACAATGCAGCCGAACCGTGCATTACAATGCTGTTATGTGATGACTTTCAAAGAGAAAAGCAAGAGCGCTCGGAATTAAGTATTATTTTATTCTTTTCAAATGTTTTCCGGATTTCATATCATATAAACACCAAATCCCAGCATGCATTGCGGCTAAAACATCCAATAAGTGAGCTTAAAACCATAGCTGAGGATCTTGGGTAATCGCTCGAAATGCCTACGTCTGTTTCCGGTTATTTTTATTTTGAAATTCAGTTCCTGACGGACGCCAAAAAAGCCCGAGATTATGGAATTAAACCAATAAATAAAAGCAAGGATAATTGTGTGTTATTTTGAAAAGAATAACAAATTAGAAGGAAAAAAAGATTTAAAAAATACAGATTTCAGTATCCTGAGGCTCTGAGCCCCATTTATTTTCCTCACAGACGGCAACAAAAGTCCGAAATTATACGATTTAAAATAAAAGCAATAACTGTGGCTTGATATTGAGTAAGAACATGTTTTTATGAACCACACAGCTTCCGGTCTCCCACGACCTGACCGGAGAAAAAGACGTGCTGCAGGCAGTAGAAATACATTGCTTTTAAAATCGTGCTGTGCAACACGAAAAAAAGGGGCAAATCGTGTTGGTGAAGGCAAGGCAAGGCAAGGCAAGTTTATTTATATAGCACTTTCCAACACAAGGCAATTCAAAGTGCTTTACAAAAAATGAAAGAGATTAAGAAAATGGCATTTAAAATCAGTCATTAAAAAGAAAAGCTAATAAAATAAACATTAAAAGAAAAAGTACATGGATAAAAGTTACAGTGCAGTCTAAGATATGAATAGTTCAATTAAAAGCAGCGACAAAAAGAAAAGTCTTCAGCCTGGATTTAAAAGTAATAAGAGTTGCAGCGGACCTGCAGGTTTCTGGGAGTTTGTTCCAGATATTTGGAGCATAATAACTGAACGCTGCTTTACCATGTTTAGTTCTGACTCTGGGGACAGAAAGCTGACCAGTCCCTGAAGACCTGAGAGATCTGGATGGTTCATAATTTAGCAGGAGGTCAGAAATGTATTTTGGGCCTAAACCATTCAGTGCTTTATAAACCAGCAGCAGTATTTTGAAATCTATTCTTTGACACACAGGAAGCCAGTGTAAAGACTTCAGAACAGGAGTGATGTGATCCACTTTCTTAGTGTTAGTGAGGACTCGAGCAGCAGCGTTCTGAATTAGCTGCAGCTTCCTAATAGATTTTTTAGTGAGACCTGTGAAGACACCATTGCAGTAGTCGAGTCTACTGAAGATAAAAGCATGGACAAGTTTTTCCAAATCCTGCTGTGACATTAGTCTTTTAATCCTAGATATATTCTTTAGGTGATAGTAGGCTGATTTAGTAACAGTTTTAATGTGACTGTTGAAACTCAGGTCAGAGTCCATGACTACACCTAGATTTCTGGCTTTATCTGTTTGTTTTGAACATTGCACACTGAAGCTCAGCGCTAACTTTTATACGTTCTGCCTTGGCTCCAAAAACCATTACCTCAGTTTTATCTTTGTTTAATTGGAGAAAGTTCTGACACATCCAGTCATTGATTTGTTCAATGCACTTACTCAGTGTTTGAATTGGAGCATAGTCTCCTGGTGAAATTGTTACGTAAATTTGTGTGTCATCTGCATAGCTATGGTAACTTATTTTGTTGTTCTTCATTATCTGAGCCAGTGGTAGCATGTAGATGTTAAAGAGAAGAGGCCCCAAGATGGAGCCTTGAGGAACCCCACATGTCATATTTGTCAACTCAGATGTGTATTTACCTATAGAAACAAAGTTGTTTCTGTCCTTTAAGTAGGATTCAAACCAATTCAGAACTGTTTCCGAAAGTCCCACCCAGTTCTCCAGTCGGTCTAGTAATATGCTGTGGTCAACAGTGTCAAACACGAATCAATAGATTAAAAATCGTGTTGGTGAACACGAAATGCCGTGAGACTGGGTTGTGTGATAAGCTGTTAGCAGAGGGGACTGATACCATCTGTCTGTCCAAACAACCTTAAAGACTAGTTCACACCTCTAGCTTTAGTACAGAAGCAGTTTCCATTTTATTTTTGTTATGTTTACTTTGTAATTTGACTAAGAAGTTGGCATGCTCATTGTCAAGGCTTCATTACTGTGCGTCTTTGCACTGAAGATTTTGTTGAAGGCAGTTAGTTCTTTGAACCAACCAGAAATAATGCGGGTAAATTCTCCTATTGTTGATTAAGTTATCATTTTACATACCAAGTTTCAAACTCTAGGAAAAAAACGTGGGCAGGAGCTCCAACAAGGCGTTTAGGACAGAGAGTGAAATTCAGTGAATACACATACAATGTGAGTTTGGAACATTGCACAATGTAAATCTATTCTAGTAGACCTCAACAATGGAATTATGATCAGTAGAAATAGCCATGTCAAGGGACCTTTAAATAACTATAGTGATTTGTTTTACCATTTTACAGCAACTACAGGTCCATGATGTGACTTTGTGACTAATGTCAGGAGCACTGTAGAGGCCAGACATCATATGTGTCAGAAAGGACCATGGCTCAGCTACTGTTATATGTACAAGCAGGGCTATAAACTTCATGTGATTCACAGCATGTATAAATCATCTCAGAGCTGTAAAACATATTGAATCCCTCTAACGCTGTAACAGGCATCTTAAGCATGCCAAACGGCTTATACGGTAAAACCCAAGACCGGGGATCAGAATGAAGCTGCTTACATCACGTAGAAGTTTAAATCCTGTGCATGCTATAGATAAATTACATTGCACATACAATGAACTTGCATACTACCGCCAAGACAATGTAATAATGACATTTTGTAGATTATACACTCAGATTTTTTCTTTTCTTTTTGTCAGAAGGTTAATTAATACCTCATTCGAGAAGGTTTGAGTAAGAAGTCACCATGGTGATGTGGCTATGGTTTTGACTAGCTGTTTTGGTTGATAAAACGTTCCTATTCTGGTGTTGCAATGAGGTAAAATAATTGCACATTGAGGGCACTAATCTGTGAGGCTTTGTTGAGCAGACAGTGGCATGAGAGCTTTCTTATCGCGTTCATCTGCACAAGGGCTGACCTAGCAGATCACGCTGATGGATGTCGACTGCAGGACGTTCGCTTTGTGACCTGCATTGTCTGGCCAGGTAAATGATGTGAGCCCAAACTGCTGGAGAGGAACCGCAGGGGGAAAGAAAGAAAAATAGAGAGTCAGAAGAGTTGTTGCCCTCATGAATAGACCTCCCCTCTATTACACTTTGGATTGGACCCTAATGACACTACTCTCTTTGGAAACACATCTTTCAAACCCTTTGTGCGAAAAACAAAACCCAGTCCCCACGAGAAAAGCAGATAAATCACCTGTTTTTCCACATGATTAAAGCCAACATGAGGAGCTTTTCATGTTGCTGTCAGACTGCAGAACAGATCTGTTGAACTGTGTTTAATCCAGCTATAAGGCACTGTCAAATGTCATCAACTTAAACTCAACATGTTGTTTGCCTTATTGGTGTAGAGATTTGAAGTGCTAACCTACTAACTTGATGCTCTTTTACTTTACCTCTGTGCAATTACTAATTGAGGATTTATTTAACTGCATCTCTTGAATTCCAGGTGTTTGCTGTCCAACACTTGAATGTTATAGCTGATTTGATTTTCTTGGCTGTCTGCTGAACTTTTGTGGTGCAGGTCAGTTTCCTACAGTTGTTTTTAATTGATGTTCTCATCAAACTTGGCAAGACAACACACAAGCATTCTTTTAAGACATTACATGATATGGTATTATTTTTGTGGATTTTGCAGGCTGCTCGGTGAAATCCTGCACAAAATAATTGACCCTTCCAATGTGGATTTACTGCTACCAACCTTACATTTATACCATACAATACAGTGATACCTTAACTTCAGCTCAAGTCTGAAATTGTTATTGCATCGCAGCTCCATGAACAATATAAACAGGACCAAGAAGCAAATGAATAGCACTAAACATAACATTTAATCACAATTTGTTCAAGCCCCTTTAACGTACATTTGATTTGGGATTAAACTCCTTTTTCCATTTACTTTTGTCTAATGCTGAACACAGTGCTCTAGTGTAATCTTATTACCACATGTATTCCATCTCTTACAATCCCAGATGTCTTCTTCTTCTCAACACATAATATCCTCTGTTGTCTCCCCCGTCCCTGTGTTCCTTTTGGTTCTCACAGATGCCACATATTGCCAGACAGCTTGTAGAAAAAGCTCCCTGATAGGCTGTGATGAGAGTGTGATGGCTGATCCACTGTGGCACTTTATTACCTAAAGGGGCGTTTTCCTTTCGTCTCAGTGTGCTCAATCAATGTAAATCTGTCCGGCCAGGGAATTTATGTCCTACATGATGAAGTGCTTTGCTTCACTGTGCTGCATTAATTTGACAGGGCTGCGATGTGATGTAGACAACACCCCTTTTTTTGTGTGCAAAATAAGTGAGGCATACAAATGCCCAGTCTATTTTTAGAACCCTATAGCTACAGGTCTCCTAATGTTAGAATATTTATTTTTTCCCTCACATTTGCTAAATTACTTCTACCTTGTGTCAGTTCATCAGAATGACCACAGTGCTGTGCCAGTGTACTCCTCTGTGCTGACCAGAGCAGAGAGAGAACCAGTTGCTAGGAGACACCTCCTCCCTGCCCAATGGATGTCTGTGTAGCCCATTGTAAAAGTGTGTGTGTGTGTGTGTGTGTGTGTGTGTGTGTGTGTGTGTGTGTGTGTGTGTGTGTGTGTGTGTGTGTGTGTGTGTGTGTTGGAGAGAGACAGTGAATGAGACAGAGTTTGATTCTGAATAAGAGTAACGATTAATAACCATGGCCGATTAACAAGTCGTATGATAGTATGATTAACTTCATACTAATTATTGTCTAAAATACTAATACCTTTTTGCTAAATTGCAGTTTCATAAACAAATGAAAGCACAGGTGAAATATTATAAACGGTATCTCCCACAGGTGCAAGTATGGTGTATGTCCTCTGCAAAACGTGAATCAAACAAGGTGCCAAGAAGTGCCTTCACTGCCATGTTGGATCTCCTTTGAGGGAATGCCTTTTCATTGATTTGCCCTTGATTGCTTAGTTACGTTAAATCAAGAAAATCCGGCTTGGATTAAACACATTTTTCTCTTGTGGGAGAGGGAGGACAGCCTTTTTCTTGTTTTATTATAAACTGATGATTAATCTTGCAGCAAATCCTACAAAGTCCGCCTGCGTGATAACACAATATACACATGATACGTATAGACGTGGCAGTATTTTGGACTTTAGAACCTGTGCTTCTACTCCACACTTCAGAGAGAAATATTATTATTTTATCTTCACTGCATTTAATTGCCAAATGTATTTAATACATTCATAGAACATGTACTATTCTGAAAATGGGTCTGAAATTGTTGGCACTTACTGTAAGTACTTTTTGAAGTAGTGCTTTTGTACTTTTACTAAAGTAACATGTTGATTGCATGACTTTACTCCTCAGACTATTCTTACATTATGGCTCTACTTTACTTTCTTTTAAGTGAAATATGTGAGTATGTCTTTGATCACTGGGTTGAGGCAGCGAATACGACCTATGTTCTCCTCATTTAGCTTCTACACCGTGATTGTCTGTTATCAATAATAACAAATGGCGGTTTTATTCACCCTTGTCTTAATGCACTCTCACTTCCCTTCTGCCTTTTTAAGTTGATCCTTGTCCCCTGAGCCTCTCTGTGTTTATATTTGTGTTCCTTCTGTTGCCATGCCGCGCTGTGAAGCAAAGGTTAACTCTATTGTCTCCGCTGGAGTTGCTGCAGGAGAAGCTGTGCTGCAGTTAGCAGGGCGTGAAGTCAACTCGCTCAAAGAGTTCATAGTTGGATGTGATGCAAAAGTGTGAATGGGACATTGTTGTCATTGTACAAGTGACTTTCTGATTCAATCTCAAGAAACTCTACATCCTCTTTGGACCTGCTATAATATGTATGGCCATGCAAATGTGTTGCTGTCTCTATTAAATACTCCTGATCAGATCAAATTACTCCAATCACATATTAGAGTAAAACCTTCAAACAATTGCTCTGTGAACATGGTCTGAGGTAGAGGTCCTATTTATTTCCAATGTATTCCGACCGCAGCTATCTTGGTTACTTGACGTCACCAGGGAGTAGAATCATCCGTTATTTGGACGAGACACAGGGATTGTCTATTGAATCACACACTTCATAACAGAGATAAAATCACAGTCTCTATGGTGAAGCTCACAGAAACAAAACACTGATTACGCTCCAGTGCCCTGTACTACGAAGCAGGATTTCCGCTTGGCAAGGTAACTTCAGGGTTAACTCTGGGGTTCCGGTGTGAAGTAACGTGTTATAGCAGAAAGTTTAATACAGCGTATTTCTGGTATATTCATTTTATTATGTCACCTGATATATAAGAAGTGTGTTTTTATATATTCATGTGTATACTTAATTACTTTGTATTAAATAGTAGCAGTCTGTATACCAAGAAGCTGGAAATATGAGAAGTGAAACCTTTGTATTTGGAGTAGTGGAGATGTGAGAGATGAGATATTCTTATTTGGACACAGCTCAAATCTCTGGAATGCTGCAGGGATAAAAAACGACGTCACACGACGAATACGCCTTTTTTTTACGAGTGGGAAAAAAGTCTGTCATTCAGGGCAGTATCCATTACACTATTTATAATCCAGGGGGCGGTATTGCGCCTAAAAGCTGTTTGCCAGCCACCCTTAAACAACAAATGAAGAACAAGAAGAAACACAACAACAAAACGAACAAAATACAAGAGGAAAAGTTAGTATGGCGATTTCAGATAACACACAGGAGCTAGAACCCACCTGCTTCTTTTAAATCAGCTGTGTGGGAACATTTCGGGTTCCCTGTGGACTACAATAACGATGAAGTGTGCTAGTGGTTGGATCGGACGAGGACGGTGTGGTCGGCGTTGTTAGACAGGCGGTGCGGTATGCTGTGGTTTGTTTTTAACTGTTTAATACAGTTAATTATTCAAAATGTCAGAGTTCCTTGTTTTTAAACTGAATTGCACTACTGTTCAAAAATAAATAACAACAAACCCTGGAATTATGCATTTGGGACTTTTTTTTGCTTTTTCTTGTTGTACCGAACCCGTACCGAACCGTGACCCTCAAACCGAGGTACAAACCGAACCGTGACATCTGTGAACCGTTACACCCCTAATAACTATCTATCTGTCTATCAATCTATCTATCTCTCTATCGATAAGGAACCGCAGTAGACAAAAGGCGTTGCTATAGCAACACGTCATGTTTACGCTGCATTTCTATGAGGTAAATATTACCCGCTGGCGGATATAGGTATAAAGGGCAATTTCTTTGGCGATTTTTTCAATTCTGACTTCATATTGACAATTTTAAGAACAGAGGGTGCTACATAACCACACTTTCAGGAAAAGTCACGGACTGGGAGACTTTAATATTTTATTGAAAAAAAGTTGCTAAAAAAAAAAAAAAACTGGCAGGTAAAATTGACCCGTTGGCGGTTCTAGTGTTAAAGGGGACCTATCATGCAAAATACACTTTTTAATGTCTTTTATACATAAATGTGTGTCAGGCAACTCACGCAGCGTCAGAAAATAAAACCCTCTCTCTTTCCGTACCCAATCTCTAAAAACGGGAGTACAACGGAGCTGATCCAGATTTGCGTCTGATATGACGTCAAATCGGGCAATGCAGACCCACAGCACTATCAGACACTTGCTATCAGAAACAATGCCCGACTGTTTTGGACGTAATATGGTCGGTGTTTACATTAGCATCGCTAACACTCAGAGCTAACCTGTACTGGAGAGCATGTGTGTGAACAAGCAGGAAATAAAAGGAACTCACCTTGTGGTATAACCGGCAAGAGAAAAGCCTTTGAGCTCCATACTGTTTCAGAAATAATCCTTGATAATCCATGATATGGCGTTTCATCACGGAAGTAACTGCCGGTAGAATCTCCCGCATGTTTTTTATATATTTTTATATATCTGAGACCTATGCTATTGCCTAAAAATAGCATAGGTGACCTAGACTAGATATCTTTTATATTGTGATATTTACTGGAAATTATGTATATCTCCATGGCAATTCTTTTTCCAGCTATCTTTTTTAGGTGTTTGAAGTCAAACGAGGAAGTTTACTATTGATAACTCTTTTTTAAACTTCACATATTAGCCATTACTCATCCCTCAGCAGCAGGAAACTGGACCCTCGAGAAAAGTGGAACAAAATCAACCTGCCAGTTAGGACATTTCATAGAAAACAGTATTCAGTTAGGACAAAGTTTAATGGACATTATGTACTAAACTATATTTGAATAGTTTGTACCGTTTTGTTAGAATGAGGAATACAACACCAACTTAAACCGCCCTACAGTGTTAATGTATACTGTCACGGAAACTCTGATTAGCTTTGTGTTGTCCTGTTAAGAACTAATGCATGTTTCTGCTCTTACTGTTTTAGTTCACTTTCACACCTCTCACCGTCATCCACACTGTAGGCAGCACTAAATGGAAAAGTAGCGACCAACTGATGAAAGACGTGGAGCATTTAGTGGATCATTCAATCAATGAGTAATGATACATTTAAAAAAATACTCATTCCCTCTTTGTACAACCACAATTCAATTGTGTCATTGCTCTCTATTTGTGTAGAACTGAGTGTGATCAAACCAAGAACTCATTCATTCATAACAGTCCTTTGGTCTAAGGTTTAAGCTGGAAAATATGACGTTTTAACACAATTAGAAGACATATGTTCCTGGCAGGTGAGACAGTAAAAAGGAAAAACGTCAAGGTAATTTACAAGACGAGACAGGAAGTCAAACATCACTAGATGAGTGGACTGTGGAATCCAGATTTGGTCTCACAAGTTGTCAAGCTGTCAACACCTTGTAGTCTCCGATCAATAACAAACCGCTGTTTGAACTCCATAGTTGTCTGATTGATGGAGACCTGTCAGACCTGTCCATCTGTACAGTGTTGTTTCCATATTTAATGTTTTAGACCATCTTTAATCATGTTAGAGTGAAGAAAGGAAAAAATCAGTACATTGAGTTTTCCAGTAGTCTCTCTATTTCCTCAAGAGTATCCACCCTGTAGTCAGCGGTTGTCTTCGGCCTCTCTGTGAAACAGCAGAGCATTTTAATCTCCAAATATATAAATGCAAATTGACAGCAGCTCTTCCCACATAATTACTATTTTATATATATGTGAGTCAATTGTGTTTGAGAGGCTGTGAAATATGGGTTATATACAGACATTATGACAGCAACTACTGTATACTTTTAGCTGACCATGGCTTTCATTTATACTACCAGGAAAAAAAGATCTGAGAATATGCTTATTGGAAAAACTTAAGGGGTGGAATAGCATCAGTCACACCAAATAAAAATAATTACAAAGATTCTGTACCAGATGGCATTTAGAAAAAGAACATTTGCAAAAAACCTTCCCTCCCATCCCCAGTGATAGAACATTTAGAAGAGAACGGAGAAACTTAATTAGCATTGCTTTTAGTTGCACATTTTATTATATGAAGTCTATTTGGTCTCTATTTATTGTAAGTGAATGGCGCTAGGGCTGAACGAGTAATCGATTTTAAATCGAAATCGCGATTTTAAAATGATGCGATTATCACAACAATCTTTTACCAATTTTTTTTTTTTTTTACATTTTTTTTCTTCTTGTGTGTCAGTCATCCACACCAATCAGAAGTGCTGTGCTCCACATGTACCAGCCATTGTTAACCAATCAGAAGTGGCCCATGATAGAAGGTGATAGACAGATTGATCCAATCACCTGCCAAGTATTTAGATGGTTTCTTAGTCAGGTTAGTAATGCTCCATCACATGTTTTACATCTATTACAGGGTGAATCTTAAACTGAAGCTTGACTTTAAAGCAACCCAACAGAAGTTTCATGTAAGTTTAGTTCTTTCACTCGTAGCTCGGGCTGCGGGGGTGCTAGAGACGGGAGCATGTTGATGCGACTTCCTAGCCGGAGATATGGCCGCATTTTACAATAAACTTCCGTTTGGGTCGCTTAAAAACAAATTCGCAATCGAATCGCAATATTTGTCAGAAAAATCGCAATTAGATTTTTTCCCAAAATCGTGCAGCCCTAAATGGCGCCGCTGAAAACAACCATAAGTCTTCATAAGTTATTCAGTTCTAAATAAAAAGCAGTGTATTGGAATGAACAGGAAGATGTTCATAGATAAATCTAACATAGATTACCAAGAAAATACCACTTTAAATGATATCTGATTGATATATCAATCTAAATGATGTCACTGGTGATACTCACATCACAACCGCAAGACTTGAAACAAAGGAGTTATCACAAGCCTGGTGGATGAGCTCTCACAGGTAAGAGATACAATATTATAAATCTGATAGTTGACATAATGGAATAAGTCATGAGCAGAAAAGAAAGGAGAGTAAATGTGGACCTTTCTTCTTGCCAGCCTCTATTGATTCTCCTCCTTCCTGTGAGAAAGGCTTGACCAGAAAGTAGTCATGAATAAATCATGAGGCAGCAAAGCATGAAAGAAAATATTGAAATGAGGACTCAAAATGGCTAAACTCTAAAAGGTGAGCAGATAGAGCAAGATCTGCTAACTTCTCTGTTTCTCTCCAGTACAAACTCAAGACTTTCTGCCTTTTCTTCTCCCTGAATCCATGTGACCACCTGACCAGCTCTGTCCTGAGGGATGGATTGACGGAGTTGGCCTTTTCCCACCAGGCGTGCTGTAGGATTGACTCAATAGGCTTCACTGAGAGCCTGGCTGTGGGGGCTGGAAGTACCACTGACCGGCTTATTGACATTCAGCTTGGCCACTGCAGCTGACCTTTGCTTCTCCATACGTTATTCTGCTGTTAATGAGGAGAAAGGTCGATTTCTTCCCCAATCCCAGAGCTATGTGTTTTCTTTCTAATTGGCGAGCTGCTATTCCTGCGAAACGGCGGCGAGGAAGGACTGTAGCCATGTGGTTAGGATCTGTCTGGGATATCAGGACCAAGAGGGTTGATATTTCAACTTAGACCATTAGCACCTGGTATCCAATCATAAGTCTGATCACCGTAGGACTTGGAGACACAGGGTGTAAATATACAGGAATGAAACCCGACCCCGGTCTAAATGCCGCCTCGGGTCGATGGAGTCTGACCTGCCATGATTAAGTGGGGTAACGTTTCCGGCCTTTAAAATGCATTTAGCTTTCTTCCTGCTGTGTTCCTGGATGCTCTCCAGGGAACGACCTTCCACCTCTGGAGGAGATGACTTTGAAGTGCCGTGTTGTGCTGAGGATTCAGCGTCAGGAGGCCTCCAATTTAGATTTGCAAATGTATCATTGGCAATGACAACATACAATTATTCCAAAAGCAGCATCCTGGTTTCTAATTTCCTATCTTGTAGCTTTTGTATACGCACATACATAAGAATGGTATTGATATATTCTTATGTGACCCCTGGCGAGAAAAACACATTTTCCAAAATGTCTACTTTAAGTTTATTTGTTGGTGAAATTGTCTTCTGGTTATTCTCAAAGCAGGCATATTATATTTGACTGCAGCCTCGTAAAATCAAACGAAAGCCTGCGGACAGTGGTGGGCTCCATCTTTATTTCTAGTCTGAGGAATTCTAAAGACTTCTCTTTAAATGCCGCCCCCAGCCCTTCCTTTAAAAAACCCCCCTATATTAAAATCACCCAGGTGAGAAAATGGAAAAGGAGAGTCTCCTGTGGTTAGGAAACTAAAACGAAATGTAGGATACGGCAGAACTGAGAGAAGTACATGTATTTGTCATCAAAGCATCGGAAAGACCACATGATATTGAATTGTTTCAAAATCAGAGCAAAACTCTACGTGACAGTGAAGAGGATTGTGGCTCTAAGTTGATTTCCCTTATTGTATTAACTCAGAGATTCTTTCGAGGGACAGTGGGGGGTTTACTGAAAGTGACTGATAGCGTGGAGTCCTAGGAAGTAGTCTGAGCCCAGGGTATCTGTCAGATTCTTGGCGGCAGCGAGCACAGAGAGCTCTAGAGGCAGCTTGGCAGACACAATCACAGTTTGTTGGCCCGGAAGAAAACAATTCATAGCATTCTGATCATTCCTCTGATCAGCATAGTCTTCCCCTGTGTCATGGAATTGTAAATCAAATAAGCGTTTTCTTTGCCCTGTAGTTATTTTTCCAAAGCCAATACTGATTCTTTTAAGCAAGTGTATCCCTCCAACTGTGGAGCTTAACACCCAGAATATTAGAATATAACACAATAGAAACACAGACACACGTGTGATTGAGGTTACACATTATATGTTGTAAAACAGTATAAGAGACATATTTCTTGTGACAATCAGTCAGGGAGCAAGTGTCTCAAGACTTGGAGAATCGTTCAGGTTATCTGTCACCCAAAGGACATTTGTTCCAATCAATGCTTACATTTCTTCCTTATGAAAACCAGACCGTCATGATACAAAGGTTATCCTATATTGATTGATTATCATCTATCCTTTTATCTATACATTTTCCAAAACTAACTAGAACACCACTTTGGTGAACTGACCCTTTAAGAACTCTCGGACCCAAATGAAAACTAAATAGAATAATTGCTCTGGGTTCCACCCCGAAGGCTACAGAGTGGTACGAGCCACACGTCAATAAGTGTTGATGTGCTTGTTGTGCTTACTGGTCGCTGCTGATCCCCCTCTGCAGTGATATCTCTTGATTACATGTCGACATGGTCACGCATTGAACAGGGCTTCGCTCTCATGTCATGCCTGAAGGCTTTGGCTAATTAGCCTTTCTGTTTCATTCTAACTTTTCTCACCCAAGACGACTAAATCAGCCTGCCAGGGCCTGTCATTTATACTTCCGCTGAGAATACTAAATATAAAGTGTCCAGTGCTGCCGATGCTGGAGGAGGGATGTTCTTTTAGGTCTATTGGAGGAGAATGGAAGTTCCTTGGCAGCGGTTTCGAGGAATGCTTCCCTGTTGTTTTGGATGAGTCACAATTATCAGCTCATTCATTAACTCTGTGATTCATTCATCATTCTGTCAGTTTTACCGTCTGTTTCTTCATTTATCCCTTTCTCTGATGCTTTTTCTAGGCTCATTTCAATGAATTGTCCTACCTTTTTATTTGAAACTATTTTCACCAGTCCCTAAGGTCAAAGAAAGACAGTTTTTAATCAAAAAGATCGCGCTTCTTGTCCCTAAATAAGAAGCACTCCTGCTCACATCTGTAATCTCCTCCTGCAGACTTCTTTTTCTGTTTGTAGTATCCAACCAGTGCTCCATCCAGGTCTTTAACCCTAACCAATTACAGCTTCAACTGTTGCTACGTCTCTTATTCCATTTGTACACTCCAGAGATTCTCCTCGGCATCACTTTCAGCCCTAGAAACCGTGCTTCGCCAAAACCCCCCAAAGCCCCCAGAGGAAGCTTCTTCCCCCCGCCACCAGCGTAAATAACCAGTCTAGCACTGGTGAGATTAGCTGGTTTCCATTCTCTCAGGACCCAATGTTTACCCTGCCCTTGATATTTCCTTGAATTATTTATGTCTTCTGCCAATCTGGCCTCTCAGCAGACCCAAGACACTTTCCCTTTGAAATGGAGAGCACACAACATTCAGGAGAAAATAACGCATTGTTCAGAAGACAGTGGGGCCACTCGGGCATTTATGCCATCTGATGAAAAAATCATTTTATTGCCGCTTAAATTACCAAGCAGGTGGTTAAGCAGTTTGCAAAACCTCAATAGCTGTCTGGTAATTGTTAAGAGTCGACCAGGGGGACACTTTTTTTAGAAGTATAGATTGTTTTAATCGCTTTGAGAATAGGAAGGAATACTTCCATTCACTCAAAATATATGATTTTACTTGAGTGGATAACCATTCATTTGCCTCAATGCATACTCCCATGATGCACCAGACAGGTGATCCATCATTTCCGCCAAACCATAGGAATCACACTGCAGGTGGGAGTACAAGGCCCTCTGACATTAGCCTCATAAAAACCTTTATGGGGACGCCATCCATCAGCTGTCGGCTGAACAGAGCAGAGAGTCCTTGAGGGGGGGGGTTCTTATCCACGATAGACCCTGTGTTCTTGTTTATCCCACATAACAAGATTCATGTGAAAGATGTCAGACATGATGCTGCGACAAGCTGGGTGTCTGGGGAACAGATTTCTAAACGGGGGGGGCGATACAGTTTTTTTTTTTTGGTATAGACAGTGGATATGACTAACCGCTCAAAGCACTTCATTATGATGGAAGTGAGTGCTACTGGGCGGTAGTCGTTGAGGCTGGTGATTTTTGTCTTTTTGGGGACAGGAACGATGGTGGAGTGTTTGAAACATGTGGGGACTACAGACTGCAGCAGGGACCTCCTGTTGAAGATGTCTGTGAACATCTCTGCCAGCTGAACTGCACACACCCTGAGAACACGGCCAGGGATGCCATCAGGTCCAGGAGCCTTGTTTGCGTTAACCCTTTCCCCCCCATTATGTGGAAACTTGCCAGCTAACCAGAGCAGATATTTCTCAGAAAAGTGGAAATTGCCCAGAGACCCGAGCTCTGCTCCATTTGCACAGTGTACGCTGTTCCAGTGGCTGCTGAAGTGCTCTGCAGAGGGACATAGTGAAGACATTAGAATCTCATGAACGTGTATTTCATCAGGCATCCACTGAAATGTGTCGCGGCATCATCTGGAGCATTGAGAGAGACAATAAAAAAACGGTAATACAAGACAGCATCATTACACGACATTACAGCTGCTGCATGAAACGTCGCTTAAAGCACAGTGAAACACCAGGGAATGCTTTTGTCTTACAGACACCAGACTGCCTAAAAACATTCACTCACACCCTTTACTGGAGAAATCCCACTTGGCCAATATTTGGTATTTGAAGTACTGTCATTCATAGGGATATAATTGTACTACATTTCTATTAGATTTCCAGTTAATCAAAGCAGATTGTGCGGGACGCTCGCTGCAGGATATGCATGTGTGACCTGAGTGTGACTCATGCAAAAGCAATCAACAACTCCGCTCTGTGGTTGCCATGTTTGCGTGGAAGCCATCTGTCTTTACACCTTAGAGTCCTCTATTTTCTGAAAACCTCTGACACAGAGTGTACGAAAAGACTTTTTCTTTCTGAAACCTTCTGAACGTATATCGTGATTACGCATGCCGCTCCTTCCTTCGCAGTGTCAATATTAGTCACCGGGTGATGAGGGAGAGGGTGGTGGTGTACGAGGTGGGGGCTGCCTATGATTGCTTTCAAGCAGCTGACTCTGGCCCCTGTGGGAGGATGTTTAAAACCCAGGAAGGAAGTGTGTACCTGTGTGTAGACGCATCCCGGGACGTGTGAGGCATGAGAAAGGAGTTCCGATAGCCCCCTGTCTGCTCCCTCCACCCGCCGCCCCGGCTTCATTAGCAGCTGTCAGCTGGGCCCCATACACCGCTGGATGGTTGCCTGGCAACTGGGACCCTGCTTGGCCAATCAGTGGCGGATCCAACAGGAGTTGTCTCCTTGAAACATAAAAGAGAGAGACAGAGTTCTCCTCCAATGCAATTGATTTTGCGTCGTCGTCATTCACTTCAAGGGCGAGTGAGGCGTCCGAGCAAAGTTGTGTTAACGGGCCGCCGTTTAGACGGAATTTTCCAGAGTCACAAGCACTGCTGCAACCCATCATGAACACATCTTCGAGAAAGTTATGTCCTGAAAGGCAGGGAGTAAAAGCTGCAAATCGGACCTCATGCTCTCCTCACCAGAGAACCACACCCTGCTCTCAATCAGGGATGTGACGCACAGCAGCGGAGGGCAAAACATCCTGCAGTATGCGTCTGTGACTTACGGTAATAAATAATTTGCTCCAGATAATGCACCTGTAGATAAGATGGTAAAGACGGCCATTAGAGAATCCGTCCCTGTGCTCGGGGAATCATTTCTAAACACGGCCATTAACTAATAGCCCAGGCTGAGGAGCACGGGTGATGCATCATTGTTCTGGTCATCAGCATCAGGACTTATTCCTCTCTGTTTCCTCTTTTAGGTTTTGCTGACCTCTCCGTTCATTGATCCAACGCGTTCTCTGCTCTGTGGTGTTGTTCGTCTTTCTGTCACGCTGAGCTTGAGCACAATGACAAGGGGTGCTTCGTGATTTGTTACAATTTCATACAGAGCAGACCCATTGATCTTCATTTTTTCCCGGTTTTATTCGCACTCATGTTGCTGAGAGACTGTCAGGTTTTCACTGGGGTCTACCTGCGTGTGGTTCAACACTGTATCTGCTTTTCTTTTTTAAATGTCTTATTGTGGAATTATTTAGCAAGTAAGTAGAGAGATTGTCTCTAAGTTAATTAGATTTTTGTGATTTTTCTTTGAAGTCGTTATGACCTGTTCAGATGTGTATGGCTTTAAGTTGAGTAATTTGAGGTAATTAAAGGCTGAAATACGGCATATGGAAATAAACTATTTAAAAATCTTATTTTACATATGGAGCTAGTGTTTTTCAGTGCGTTGAATGGTTGTTTTCCCTGGGAATAGCATCTAAAACATAGCACAACTTCCTAATATTTCCACTAATCGTTTTTCCTGCTACTGACTGTATTTACTCTATAATTATATGTATTTTTTAAATCAAGATTATAATAATATTAAAATATATTATACAACAGCTTGATTATGTTTACGTGTCAACTACATGGTTACCATAGGATACATTTTGTTTTTACAGACTCACCTGAGGTTCTTTGTTCCTCCTGTATCGCTTTTTATTTATTACATTTTAACGATGATTTCAAGCCATTTTGAAGCCCTCTGGATGGACCTTTTATTAATCTCAGAGGGGGGAATTTAGTTTCCACTCTGTCGTACACACACATGCGTTTTTACACAGGTACATATAGTACACACTTTTTACAACATGCACATACATATACAAATACACACACAGCTATATGCACACATGCACATGCAGTTGAGAGGTCAGAGTGGAGGCAGCCAGTCTAGCCGGCGCCAGTGAGCAGTTGAGGGTTAGGTGCCTTGCTCAAGGGCACTTCGGCAGTAGCCCAAGAGGTGAACTGGCCCCTCTCCAGTACCAGTCCACACTCTGTATTTTTTGGTCCGATCGGGACGCGAACCGGCGTCCAAAAAAGTCCAATCCCCTACAGACTAAACCACTGCCGCCACATTCCTCCTTCTTTGGCGCTTTTGAACAGTAACTTCCTCACTTCAATACAATGTATCAACACACAGCCCCATTAAACAGATACAAGTTTGAGCAGAAATGTGTTGAAATATACTCCAGGGGAACACTACATTACGCCAGGCGATGCTGTCGTCTCAAAGGTCCACTGATCTCCACCGCAGTACAACCCGAGCTCTCTCCACCTCCCTTTCCGTCACCCTGCCACAAAAAGTCAATTGGATTTAAAATTGCGGAGGAGCGCGCTCGAATAATACTTAATGGCTCCAGCAGCCGAGCTTGTCTTGTGTCCGTGTGAGGTATGATGAAAGCGGTATTCAGTACGTGTGCCGCTGACCTCTGACACACGGCCTCAGTGAGGGACGAGCTGAGATTTCTGATGTGATCGTTTCCATGACGTCAGACTGGTTCTATTTCCCCTTTGTTTCAGACGGAGAAATAAAGTAGATAGTCATTAGCTGTGTGAGTGTACAGTAATGTTTTGGCACTAAGAAAAGTTATAACTATCCAACTATCTTATTTGTATTTCCCCCTCTCTGGAGTATGTCTCTCCTTTGAAAGCCCAAAGAAGGAGAAACATATGTTATCACCCAGACCCCTGCATTGCCTCTAAAGTGTTTTTTCCAAGAATTCTATCCATGTATGAGCTTACACTAATAATTCTGCAGATGTAGCTTCCTGTGTGTGGCTTCAGCAAATTGCACACTTCCTTGACCTTTCTTCTTCTAAGTGACTGGCGGGAGTGAAGAGGCTGGAAAGAAGAAGGGAAAACACACCCACCTTATTGCGGTAATGGCTAAAGAGAAGTCTGTATACCTAGAAAAGGGAAAGGTTACTTTGTCCTCTTTCACCGGCTCCAGGAACTGAGGTCCACCACTTTCATCCATTGAAGCCCCTTCATTAGGTCATTGCTTCCCGCTATATGACCTGAACAACTAAAGATTGTTTGCATTAGATGTACATTGTGTTGAGAGCTAATTAGCAAATGTTAGCTTGATGACATACTAAACTTGATCCACACATTACCGCTCAACAGTTATGTTTAACCGTGCAAGGTATTTATAACTCACTAGTAAGGTCATTGGTGAATAGCACTTGACCAACTCACATTCAACTCTTTCTGCTTTCTACACACCCATTCGTCCCGAAAAGTGACATTTTCCATCTGAATAAGCCTTTGAATGAGGACAAAGATCTCTCAGTGTTGAGGTCAAGAGAGGTGGAGAGGTGTTTTCAGAGAACAGTAGAGGTAGATAAAGAAATGTATTTCCGGAAAGAGGTTCCCTTTGTCCCAATCTGCCGTCTCCTGACCAAGATGACATCAGAGTGCCATATTCTTTCCCCATCCAGTTATCTATCCAAATGTACGGCAACATTTATCAGAATTCCAGTGCAATGGCCACATGGAATGTAAATATGCTTTTTCCATCCACACTGTGCCTTAAATCAAAGGGTGTTAATGTAAACATGGTCATAACTTTTCGCTCACATTAAGTGAAAAGGCAAATGCTAATGAGATTAAACATACGACCTAACAAGAACTGTGAGCATATGGCAGCAGTGTAATGATTCTTATGGTATGAGTAGTTCCACAGCACCGAGCACAGGTCACGTCCGTATGAATTATTGGCAGCTGTACGGTGCCATTTGTTTTCCTCCATGTTGAAATGTCCAGTGAGTGCAGTCGCTGAGGTTCTGCAATGTGGCAGTGTGTGAGTTAACAATAACTGTGTCAGAATAGCCGATTTAAAGAGGTACTCCACCACCCTTAATGTAAGAGAATATTTTAATCTGATCTGTTTATAGAGTTTCTTAGATTCTGTGATACTGCAAACATGTGTTTATGGTATCAGTCAAAGACTCCTCTGTAAGTTGAGGTCACAGGTCAAACGCTTCTCCCATATCCTGTGGGGGAAGGTTTCAGGCTTGTCTGCGTTTCCTTGAGACAAGTAGTTCATTGTCTCCCATCGGCTATTGATTAGGTAAACGCGGGCTTTCTGTGGGCCGGCCTCTCCTCGTGTAGCAGCGATGTTTTGTGGCTTTGGTTCAGAAATTATCTTGGTGGAGCACAGGACAGTGTGAAACTAAGATGATCTCCCGGCCGTATGTAATTAATGTACTGTGATCAATAAAACTCTCAGTGCTTTGGCTAACGACGGTTCCAGACTCCTTCATTCTACCTCAACATTGCAACAACAGAAGTTTACCTTCACACTTAACACGTCAGACATTACAGGCGTGTCGGTCTTTCCTTTTTCTTTTGTAATCCATCTAAAAATTCCAAAAAGAAGGATCCCAAATTGTAGTTGAATCAGTTATTAATATTATAGAACACCAGGGTTGTAAGAGGACATCACTCTTTATATATGTCTCTGCATGAGTAGTCATTTAATGACTGGATAGGTTGATGTGAATTAGTGCTCGATCGTCATTTATCATGCAGTTTTCTCTTGTTTTGTATCATTAGTGAAGTCTATGGGTTTTCGGTTGGAAATCACAAGCATTTTCGCATCTGTTAGTTAGAATAAGAAGCACTTCCAACCTTTCGGCAGTGTTACCCTTTCGGCACGTGTGCCTGCGCTTTGAAAAAAAGAATACTATCACTGTTTAACGCGGAGATATGGCTTGTGTGTTTAAGGAAAGTGGGGATTTTTCTATACGGTGCAATAGCGTTGCCGTCTCAGGGGTTGGGCTCAACAGATAAAGAGATGTACAGGGGGCCAGACACCTGTAATCCCTCTCCGCTCTGTCTCTAATGCATCTCACACCCAGCCCCGGCTCCTCTCTGTTATCACTGAATCACGCAGCAAGCCCTTGGCAGCCGGCTTCATTTATGATTCCAGCCAGGCCTAAGAAACAGAGGTTCAGGGAAGTCATAAAGATAGCAGACCTCTGTCTTTTGCACACTGTTTTTTCTTGGATGGATTCTGAGAGGATGTACGTACACACAGGCACGTTATGATAACAGATGTATCAGCCTTGCTAACACACATTTCCTTTGATGTTCTATGATACGACCTGAAGAGGCGTCCTGCCAGGCAACACTTCACCATTTCCCTTGAGTTCACAAGAGCATATTCTCGGCTGTGGTATTATATGGGCGGTTTACATTAACATGTATTCATTAATACAAACCGCTGTACAAGGTCCCTCCATCGGCCTGGGCAAACATTTGCATCAGCATTTCTGAAGCCTGCTGAGTGTCTCTTTAATTGGCCGTGAGGAGCTCAACCGCTTAGCCTTTTGAGATCATTGAGATTTTGATGTGAGATTTGCATGGTGCATGAAAAGAGGGCCATTTGCATGACGAAAGGGGGGAGGGTGACTCGCTTAATGACATTCAAACATTTAGTGTGTGGAGCCAGGAGGAGGAGAATTAGATTTGAGCGGCGTCACAGGTCTCTTTTCTTTTTATAGCTTCTTCTTGATTCCTTTATCACTCTGATCATTGCCTTTTCACCCGTTGTAGAATAATTCCCGCTGATGGCACAGTCAAAAGATCCATCGTACAAATCCCACCTTTTTAAGCTTTGAATGTTTCTGAGATAAACTATAAATGATTACTTTTCATCTCTAAGGTGTTCAGATATGAGTGGGGTATTCGTCACCTGGCTGCTTTACAACCATTCAGAAGCAGAGACTTGGACTGGCATCTCGAGGGAAATGAATATGCAGGAGCGATGTCACAAAACAGGCCCAAGGTGGGTCAATTTAGTGGGATGGTATAGAAGCAGTCATCTGCTTTATGAATAGGCAATTGAAATGCGGTAATCCTCATTGTGATAGTCATGAGGAGAAATCAGGGTATTTATCAATAAAACCACCCAAATCCTCTGTTTTGAAAACACACATTCATAGCTTAGTCCTGTGTTTGTCTACCCAGTGTTTTTGCAGGCGTGATGACCCACAAGTGGAGTGTTTTTTTTCACTTGAGAAGAGAGCCAGCACTTCACCTATTAGTGGCGCGTTTGTTTTGGTAATTTATCAGACAAGAGTTAATGAGGGGAGTGGGAGGGGGGGGGGGGGGGGGCTGCCTTTGGGCTGCAAAGCACAGAAGAAGAAGAGGCATCGGAAAACATTTGACAGAATCAGGTTTATTGCCAAGCAGGTTTACACATACATGAATTTGCTACAGTGTACAATAAACACAGTGAGAGGAATTAAGCTGTTAATAGGAGCAAATACAGAATTAATACGAAAACCGTTATTTTATTGTTGTGCTTACACGTTTGTATATATTTTTTTGCATTTATAAAGTTGCTTTGAAAATGTATAGGCCTGCACGATTTGGTTGGATGTTGGTTATTTTTACAGATATAGCAACATGATATAATTGACGATCTGATATCATTGATGATATTGGAGATTATTTATTTTTCTTTAATATTTAATAATTAAGAGGATCTGTAACAAATGTGGTGTTTTGCTCAGTCTATATAATACTATTTGTAGGCCAGTAAATCTATGCTTAACAACATTACTTAATTTAAAATGTTATTTTGCATATTTGGCACTTAACAAATATTGTGCTTCCTGGAAATTGAATATTGCACTACTCCATATTGCAATTTCGTTACAATTTGGACTAAATGTGCAGCCCTAGTTCAGTATATCAGAATTTAAAGTGGAAAAGTTGTGCAGTTGTAAAAGAAAACAGAAATGTGCATATATATACAGAACAGGTGAGATTTAGACCTAATGAAAAGAGGAATAAGACAGGAAACACCAAGCTAGTGCAAAATATGTTTTAATGAAATATTCTCTAAAGTCTTGACATGTCAACATTCCCAGCACACTCTCCCCAATAAGCCTCAGTGCAGCACATACAGAAAGCATACAGGCTTCAGCACCATGGACAGCGACACCAATCAGCTGGTCAGCTCTCAGCAGCAATTTGTCATGAGGCCACACGGCTGCAGCTCAGGAGGCAGAGGGAACCCCTGCTGATACATCATTATAAGAAACGTTTCTTCTTCTTCATTTGTAACATAAATGAACTAAAAACATTGAATATTGGCTTCAGAGTCTCGATTCTTAGTTTTGGTTTCCTGTCAGAAATATTGAGGAAAAAAGCTAAATGTCAAGAAACCAGTGTTTTTATACGTGTTCAAATATGGGATGGGTTGGAATATCTTCTTTTGGCTGCAACAAATGATTATTTTCATTATTGATGATTTATTTTGGACAAGTAGAATTTTTTTTTAAATGACAAACCCCCAAGTAACACAAGTCCCAACCCGAGGGATAATTAGTTTACAATTATATAAAACGGCAAAGTCTCACTTTTAAGATAGTCTAAACTGAAACAGAATGAAGTAACAAGTTGAAACAAGTATTAAAAACGGATAACATCACCAACAAGACTTCATTTTCAATGTGTGGAACCTGTGATTTTCATTTTCCTGTGGACAAAATGTGCTTTCTTCGGTGTCCAACTTTAATGTATCTTTTAAACATTCAAACAAACGTACCGTAAATAAGAACTCAATAAGAGTCACTTATCTCCATTCTCCTGGACACACCACACACACACACACACACACACACACAAACACACACACACACACACACACACCCACACACACACACACACACACACACACACACACACACACACACACACCACACACACCACAACACACACACACACACCACACACACACACACACACACCCACACACACACACACACACCACACACACCACACACACACACACACACACCACACACACACACACACACACACACACACACACACAACACACACACCCACACACACACACACACACAGGTGCTTTAAAACATGTATGCCTTTCTCCAAAAAAAGCCTCTTCTTATAAATGGGAATGGAATAATACCATCTTCAGTGATACCCAGAAACAACTTACTCAAGTTCTTTAATATTTGATGAGCAGAAAAAGGCCTTTTCTCTCTGTGATCACGCTCTTGCCGAGTCATGAGGTAATATTTCACCGTGGGTCGATAGCAGGATCGTACAGAGTAACATTCATGTGTGTAATTTGGCCCACTGTGACCATTAGAGTGACTGAATGTAAAATATATTTCACTTTAATGTAATACCAAAAGCAATAACCTCAGTGTAATAACCTTTTCTAAACAACAAAAGTGCATTGCCGAATTAGTTTCTAAGGGAAACATATGTTCTCCTGGATTACAGTTGCAATTTCAAACATGTGGTTAATGTTGAGACTAAATGCTTGGTTAGGTGTAACATGTATCTTTAAGGCAAATGTGTATATCAAATGATTGAGATCCACTGTCTATATGTCCATCATGAAGGAAATGTGTGACATCTCTAACTTAAACTTCTGAACAGTTTCCTCAATATTTCTTACGACAAACATTTCCAAAGTAAACATAGAGTATAGCATGTATTCTTTAAGTAGGATAAACACTGTGTCTTTGAGTGCTTCCTCGATGAAAAATGGCCCAGTTTGCCAGCACAGCTATTATTATGTATGAGCAACATTTATTCGTGAAAATGTGAGATGGTTATATTACCATTTCATTCAGTCTTTGTGCTTGGCCAGTTCCTCTCATCCATCCATCCATCCATCTTCTCCCGCGTATCCGTGGACGGGTCGCGGGGGTAGCAGTTCCAGCAGAGAGCCCCAAACTTTATTTTCCCTGGCCACATCAACCAGCTCTGACTGGGGGATCCCAAGGCGCTCCCAGGCCAGTGAAGAGATATAATCCCTCCACCTGGTCCTAGGTCTACCCCTTGGTCTCTTCCCAGCTGGACGTGCCTGGAACACCTTCCTATAGGCGCCCAGGTGGCATCCTAACTTGGTGCCCGAACCACCTCAACTGGCTCAGTTCCTCTCAACCCTCATCAATCCTTATAGTGGCCCAAATCATAGAACAGTAAAACAGAAAATGTACCTAAAAGTTAACCGCTACTAGGCACATATCACGAATTCTACGCAGGAGGAAATGATCCAAGTCCAGGCAAGAGTCGTTTTGCTCCATGTATTTCCACGTTGCAATATCCACCAAACTAAAGTATGAACAGGTTTTTTATTCCTTTGCTGAAGCATTTCCTTTGGCTTTCCTGAATCACAATGGTAAAAAAACATATGCCTACGAGTGCTCTGCTCCCACCACCTGTCTCCAATATATACATTTACACCAGGTTACTCAATCACCAGATGCCCAAAGATGCGTTCAAAAATAAAAGCATACAATTACTTTCACCAACTTAAATAATATCACTAAATAATAAAACATATACACAAAGGTCGCTGCAGAAACTTACATCACATCTGCTTCATTATATCAGTCCAATGTTTAATGAGTTTGTGAGTTAATTTGTAGCAAATGACTTCATATCATTATTTGTATCAAGAACTTTGAAGGTATATGCAGCGAAGCATACCGCACCTGACCAGGCCAACACAAATACAACAAAACAAACAATGGTTTCTCTCTGACAGGTAAGACAACTATATAAAACATAAAACCCCATCAAACAAAGTGAACTAGGTAAAACAGAAGTAACAAATAAAAAGAGACCTATAAAATAAATAAAACAATATAAAGGTAGGTAAATAATAAAGACTAAAAGAACATTTAAAGTGGGGGGTTGCTAATCTAAAAAGATGTGTCTAGCTGTCGTTTAAAAATGTCCACTGAGTTGATAATAAACAGAGAGACTTCTTCCAAAACGTCTCTGGAGGAATCAGGAATAAATGCAACTGTTGGAAGAACCCAAATAACACTTTGGTCCCGGCAGAGACCATCTGTGTGAGGGGAGAAGGTGAGCTTCTTTATCATCTCTGGAAAGAACATCTAAAAGCGATACCTTATTGATCTATGACAAGGAAATGATTTTACATATTTTTTTTACAAATGTTGAAAATATATTTTATTTAGTTTGTATACCAAATGTCATCTCTGATTTTTCTTTTTATCTAAGGCAGCCCAAAATCATTTTCACATGCATTATAGTAAAACTCCCCAACGTGCACACTTACAAATGAACACTGTTATAAATAAACTGTTGTTGTTAATATAAGTCTTTTATTATTATATGTCCACACTGAGGGGGGAAATAATTGCACAGCTGCAACTTAAGACTCCACACGAACCCCTCCGCCTGCTCCGACAATGGTCTTTTCCAGCTCCGCTTATCACAGCAGAATTTGTAACATGCCATAATTTCTTACCCGGTGTGTGTTCTCCCCGGAAATCAAATGTCATTACCCGACGCGGCTAATTTGGCGTTTCCTCCGGCTCTTTTGTTTCGGACCATGCCCTCGGCGGGGACCAGCCGCACCTTCTCTACCGGATCCTCGGCGTCGCTGCTGCTGCTGCTGCTGTTCGCCCCGAAGAAGCCTCCTAGGATTGTCCGCTTGATGCTTTAGCTCGCTGGGACTGCAGTTGTCATTGATCCGCTGCCGGAGCCTGCTCTCATAGTAGAGGAATACATTGTGAGTATGCACACTGTTGCCGCTGGCATTGCGGTGACCTATATTGCCCTGCCTCCCGCAGCTCAAGGTGATTTTCCGCGGTGACATCCTCACACTCTGGGGTGATGATGGGGGGATTGTTGCGCGGTGTTTCATATCGTGTGTGAGTTGACATTGTGAGGGCTCTGCAGGGGGAAGAAATACGGCTGGCTGTCACACAGAGTGCAGAGACAGAGGATAGAGTTGAAGGGGGGGGGGGGGGGGGGGGGGG
>NW_022990459.1:734816-768501 GCF_902827175.1 Gymnodraco acuticeps
GGGGGGGGGGGGATGCAGACTGAGAGACTGCCATGATGTAATGCACTTGAGACAATAGCCAAGGATTCTCCCAAATTATTATTTCAGAGGAGGAGATGTTACAGTGGTGTACAGACGTGATCAGCCGCAGTCAGGCCTCCTGTGTGTTTGTGTGTGTGTGTGTGTGTGTGTGTGTGTGTGTGTGTGTGTGTGTATGTGTGTGTGTGTGTGTGTGTGTGTGTGTGTGTGTGTGTGTGTGTGTGTGTGTGTGTGTGTGGTTAATAACAGTAAAAAGAGGAGCTGTCATAGGAGGGACAGCTGCCCCTCCTTTTAAACAATATTATTACCGGTTATTATAGACATGCAAGCCGGGAGAACAGCCTCTCTGTCACCCATGCACATCTACCAACCCCATTCACACACACGTTTACCCAATGAATGAATAAATGAATGAATGAATGAATGAATGAGAAGGCACTCACGTGCATGCGCTGCTCATTTTAGCTATAAGGTTAATACCCCCCCCCGGCAAAAAGCTGTGAGCATGCTATGATCTGGCAAATTATTATTCACATTTTGCAACCGTAAGACATTTAAAGGAAAAAAACCAATATGTGCATGCTTCAGCCTGCATCCTGCTGAAGTTGTGGCACAAGTGTGACTCATATGCATGATGCAGAGAGCGGGGATGCTTAATTTGACGGTTTTGCATGAAAGAAGTGAGACTTTCCCGTCATGCACCTCACTGCCTAATATGTCTGGTGTGCAGACAAAGCTTGTACCACCTGTCCTGCAGAGAGGTGGCTACCTGTGGCAGCATCTTTTATGTCTATAACATTATGATTTGAGGGCAGCTTTAATGGGGATGATTTGACCAAAAAAGAAACCTCCATAATGAGAAAGGTGATGCTGGCGGTGGTGGCAAGCAACACCATTCAAATCCGTTACAACCATGGCTTTATTGCTTTCTTTTTTTCCGTCCACCTCGATCCGTGCTCTTATTCAATGTCTATCGATTGATGGTTTGCATGACCTTGCTGCAGGGGATTGTGGGTGATGTTAAAGGCTACATCTGTCCTTTGATGCTCGCATGTGCATGCAGACTTATTTCCAGTTGAACAAACAGCCAGTGAAACACACATCAGAAGACACACAGAGCCTCCCTCACTCCCTCTGACAGATGCTCACACACAGGTAGAGCTAAAGCTCACTCAGACAAACGGACACACACACACACACACACACACACACACACACACACACACACACACACACACACACACACACACACACACACACACACACACACACACACACACACACACACACACACACACACACACACACACACACACACACACACACACACCCACACACCTGATGCACAGCCTCCTCTCCCGCCTCCCTAATGGCACCGGGCTGACTGTAACTTTACACCCAGGCGTGCCACCCTCTTCATCCCCTCTCATTCACTTCTCAGTGTGTCAGTGTTCACACAAGGGTGTCAGTCACAGCAGAATAAACATTAATTTTTCGGGGAAGATTTCTAGATATTCTAGGTTAATCTGCCTCTTGATAAAATGTCAAAAAACAGTGAAAAATGTCAATTCCCGTTTCTTAAAGTGTAAGGTGATGCCTTTTTAAATGTCTCGTTCTATCAGTCAAAACTTAAAGGTGTTCAATGTAATATGATATAAAACAGAGAAAGCAGGCAATTTCTACCAATTTTAAATGAATACATTTTCAAATAGTGGGCGATTATTATTTTCTTCTACGACTAATTGGTTATTTGAGTTATTACTGACATTGATCCGCACAGCTTTAAAGCTTTATAAAGTACATTTTTTGTAGGAATAAGTATTTGAGTCATGTCGGGCCATGTATTGTAGTATTTATCTAAAATCCATCTTGGCTTGTATTTAACTCTCATTTTGTCTTCTTTTATATTCAGATGATTGATGTTCTTATTGCGACTTGTGCTTAGTATTGCTGCGGTGCCTTCTTATCTCGTCCAATACATTTCATATAACCCTCTACCCTATGCTAACCTACCTAAACTCAAACTGAAAATGTACCTTTTGCCGCTAAAATGCCCCAAATGTCATGACAACATACACAAAATCTAAATGTTACTGCCATGCCTCAAACCAGTCACATGACATTGTTGCTATCACGGCTTAATGCAAAAATGTTCTAAACATACCCAGTTGTATTACTCCTCCAGTATCAGAGAGCCTTGCACTGTGTTGCAATAACCGATCAAACATCCATTAGTATAAGTTCTTATAATGCATGGCTGTTGCATCACCGCACAGGTCACACATCAGCTGGGCGCAGGGTTGGAGATGAGCTAATGGTTTGCTCCAACCACTCGGTAGACTCCCGCCTGAGATTTGTTGTATGTTCCTGTGGCTGTGATTAAATGGGATAGACTTGAGTTGTTGTTTTCTTGGCAGGCTTTCTCTCGGTTGTCAGAAGTCTCTCTGGTGCATGGAGCCATATGAATGGGATTTCTCCACACTATGAGTGTACAACGCAATCTGGTCCTTCCCATTCACTAAAACGCGGTGTCAAACTTTCCCCACCTGTCGGCCTGGTATGGATGCCAATGCGGGACGGAGCGGCATGCAACAGATTACCCATTACGCCACTTGTGCTCATCAATGCCGCCTGCACATGCACTTGCGCTCAGCAGCATGCCAAGAAATCAAATACAGACGTTATTTAAAAGTGGAATTTCCCATTAGTCAGCTCCCCCGACGGCCGCAAAGCGACATGCGTAATCAGCCTTGTGCTTGTGGTGCTGATGTCGGTGATGTGCATTATCATCAAAACAATTGGGTCTCATGTAGCGATGAGCTGAACCTAATAGGGTGTTACAAATGTTTGAAAAGTTGACCTCGTATTTCATAAGAGATTGGTTTCTTAATAGGCATTTGTGGGCCTAATTTGTTTTTTTAAATGAGCATCTCCTTGCTAAATGAGTATCTGAGTTGCTTGGTGATGACAAAGCTTTAAACACACTATTAAATGACGCTGGTTTTATTTTTAGTATCTCCAAAATCAGCATTCAGCAGTGCTGCTTATCTCCAAAGCCACAGAGTGTCGTGTTAAGTCGTCCGCTTGTTCGGCACACGCTCGCTCCTCTACACGCCGCTTGATGTTTCCCAGGTGGTGAATAGTGCTGAATTTGCCTCACTTGGCCATATATTGCTCAGCAACATGCTGCTGTTTTGTGTAGCTGCTCCTTATCTTCTCACACAATGGTTGCCATTAATGAGATTAACTGAAGACATTCAGGAAATTAGCCCCAGTTTGCTGATGTGTTCTTCCCAAAATGGAGTGGTTCTACGTCATTTACAGCTGTCCCATATAGATAGCTCACTCAGTCAAACTCTCAACCCAGGAGTTTGGAGTTTTATTTGGTCTATTTAGCTGTATTAAAAGATATCTCTGCAGACGTTGCGCAAAACATTGTGATTGTTAATGAAAAAAGGCATTTAGTTTAGGTATGTGACAAGACATGAACTCAATGAACTCTGCGACACACCCTTACACCCCGGTCTCCAAACCCTTTCTTTCCTCCTTGCTACATGCAGTGCGAGGTCATTGAATGTAAATCCTGAGGTGTCCAAAAAAGATGTAGTACTTGTTGGTTTTGGGCTGACTCAGTAAATCACTTTGGTTTTTGGCGTCAGTGTTTCAGGCCTATAGAGTCCTGGAACTTACCCAAATAGAGACTTGATTGTTAGTTCATGTTTTGCTGTGATTTTTTATCGTTTTTTCGATTTGATCTCAAGCATTATTTCTGCCGTTTTGTAGGTTTCAAAGTTTGCCCCACAAATTCCTGATGCCAGCTATAGACTTCAGTCTGCAGCCAGGTGTTAGAGCTTGAAAGAGGTTGCTTGGCAGAATAAAAGGACTCTGCACTGATTGGGAAGAAAAACCTCCCTCCTACCCCCCTGAATAATTCATTGATTAGCATATGGCATGGAGAGAACATCCCAATGATCCCTGCCTGTTTTTTTGTGTGAATTTCTTATTGAAGCCTCTCTCTCTCTCTCTCTCTCTCTCTCTCTCTCTCTCTCTCTCTCTCTCTCTCTCTCTCTCTCTCTCTCTCTCTCTCTCTCTCGTGAGTTCTGCATCATTTTAGACGTGCATTTAACATCTTTAACCAGCCGCGCTAAAATCACTTAAGCTTCATCTTGTTTATACAACAGTTACTACGAATAGCTCTTTTCCTGCAAGTATCCCTCTGACAGATACCATTTTACATATCATTATTAGACATGCATTTATGCTAAACCAAGGTCTGACATGTCAGTGGAATTTATGGCCAGATTTCTTGCTGTACATTATCGTAATGTGCCATGATGTTGCATTCTAGAGGAAATAAGCACATGGATGACACCACATCAGTATTCGCCCTGTTTCAGGCTCTATGAATATCTGTAGGCCAAATAGCTTTCATAATGAGGGTCAAATTGGATGTCCAGTTGTGAGGAAGTAGTATTGTCACTGCTAGCGAGCCCAATCTAGACAACATCTGTATCCCAGCGTGCAAATAGAGCTCTCAGACCACACATTGTTCACACTGTGCCCACTGTGGGTTATTAGTGTTTATCTGTCCAAGAGGATCCCACTAGCTCTTACCTGCCATCACTTCAGCCTGCCTGCTTCACTAATGAACTAATGAATTTCGAGCAGCAGAGGAGCAGATTTTCTCTATCAAAGAGGACATTTCAGGGAAAGCAGTGGGTCACTGCATTTGGCTTCAAGGCTTTGCAGACAAAGTCCTTTATCTGACTAGCCACTTTAACAAAAGAGACAGGCCTGATGACGGTTTGACAGACACAATTAAGTGGATGTATGTTTAACTGAGTGATATGGTTTGCTTTTGGTTTCCAGCAAGGCTGCCTAATACGTCTCAGGGCGCAGACAAAAGTCAGAGCAATTTCCCTCCGTGTCTATTGATTTTTCATAGACAGTAGAAATGATTTAAGGGGCAGTCACGGTGAGATCAAAGCATAAGGTGCAGGAACAGGACAAAAGGGGATTGTATGTGCCATGAAGCAGAAAAACATCCTCAATAGACTTTGCTTTCCGCATGGCTTAAAGGAGAAATAAAACGCCATTAAACAACACAAATGTTTCGTGGCATTTTAGGGCCTATTTTGTTGGATCATTGTGGAGAGCAGCGACATGTTGGATGACTGGGAAGTTGTGATCTTTGATTGGCTCCAGGTAAAGGTCTGATTTGGGTGTTAAACCCTCAGAATGGGAAAAAGAGACTCCATTCTGCATTTTGCTTAACTTTCAGAGATATCTTATTGTAAGTCGCTTTGGATAAAAGCGTCTGCTAAATGCAATGTACAGTGTCCAGTGTTTCTCCTAGGTTTACTGCTTTGGGGGGGTGCTGCCTGAGCAGGTGGGTGGGGGGGGGGGGAGATATATATATTTTTAAATCCTCTGGAGCAGAGAGAGGAGATGTGGATTATTGTTATTGGTTAATGCATCAGTGTTTCTTAGGGTCAAAAACACTAAACTTCAAATGAAAGTGTTTAGTTTATTTAACAAAAGAGCACATGTTCAATGTGAAAAGTGACAGTAGATATAGATTAGTTGCAATTTGGTGCTATATATATATATATATAAAAAAAACCCAATAATAATAATAATAATATATTTTTTTTTTAAACACCTTGAATTTCAGGGGGGGCGCCGTTGGCAGGGCGCAGCGCCCCTCCAAGACAATGGTAGGGGAAACACTGGTGTCAATAAAGTTATCCATTCATCATTGGAAATCCCTATCCAGAGTTAGCTTGCTGGAAAGTTGGAATAGCACAAATCTACTAAGAAAACAACTTCACATAGACATTTTTCTTTGTAGAACATTATCAGATTTGTATTTTATCCAGTTGCCACAAGCAACACAAGCAATAACGATGAGCAACAAGACTTTTTGCCTGAAGTCTGTTTTAATATGAACTGCCAGACGCCGTAGTCGTATGGATTTTTATGCAACCAGCACCTTCCTCCCTGCGATCAACTAACACGCATTGATCCAGAGTCAGGAATAAATCACTACCGTCTACTTAAAATGCACCACCGATGTCCCGGTCTGTCCGCCGGCTGGCCTGCTCTCCAAACAAATGGCTGGCATGCGCAGAGAGTCCAGCCAGGCAGCACACAGGCTCCGTCTCTCAGGTCTAAACGGCAGCGGATGGTGGCTGAATGTTGAACTGGTGACAGTCTGGCTGGCTGCCTGGAGAAAAGTTGGGAGACACCATCCTACTGCCAGAACATGCTGAGATACAATCCTGCCATTTTAACCCACCCAGAGGGGACCGAGGCTGGGCAATGGGAGACTGAAGGCTCGCTGAGTAAACTGACCTGGGTTAACACACTGAGGCCCCATGGTCTACTGTACAGAATGAATAGAAGTACTTAACCTGTAAGCAAAAGGGTATTGTTAGGTTGTGGATGATATACCGAGCACCAGACTGATGCCTTTAAATGTATTTGTGGAAGACTGAAAAAGGAACATTGTCAGAATATGTTTAGCTGCAATCAGAACTGAACCAACCACGAGAGAGGATTACACTATCTTTGTGCTATTGTTGTGAAACATGTTGGCTTTTTTTCTTTTTTGATGGAGGCATGTGTGAGGATCTGTTTCCACTCAACGCACACAGTAATTTAACTGATATAAAAGAAAGCAGACTATCTGAAGTGTATTACTCACCTCTGTAAATCTTTAACGCTTGGTTATTTGTGGCTGAGCTTATTAGGCTGCATGACTCTGATGTGTGATGATGCATATCTGTTTTTTACCCATGAACTATCGCACCAGTTAAGGTGACTCCGGAGGCTTTCTGAAGTCCCTCAGGGAAGCTGGAACATGGTTTTTAGATATCCACTATAGCATAGTGTGTTAAGCAACTAGATCTGGGCTGGATCATCAAACAGCAAGCGCGGAATCTAGGGCAGAGCCCCCAGCCTCTCAAGACAGCTGGAGGTGACGCTGAGTCGAGCTCCAACTATGTCGGGCACAGTCACATCCTCACCAGTCATCTTAACAGAAACAGTGGATGGTAGACACTCATGAACACAGAAGTTGGCTTGTATCGTCTTTGGAAGTTTAAATAAACTCTACATCAGTTGTTGTGAATGAAACACCACCAGTAAATGGTTTCCTGTGGACACTCCAAATGTCATTTATGTTATTGAGTAATTAGGTAAGTTGAAAACTTTAGATTCATGTTATAATAATAATAATAATAACAATAATAATAAAGCTTTATAGCACTTTTCATACAACACATGGCGCTCAAAGTGCTTTACAAAATGACACATCACAAGTAAACAAATTCCCCTCAGATTACTTGTTAAGAGCTTTACAGGTACATGCAGCAAAATATAACATTTTATCAGGTTAATAGACACAAGGAGGTATAATGTATGATAATACACATACAATAAGATAAATAATGATTTCTCTCCGACAGATAAGACACAAGACAACTGAATCGATGCAACAATATACAATCCCATAAAACAAAGTGAACATATAGGCACAACAGAAATACAAATAAAAAGATAATAATAATAAAAATGCCATAATTCTAATAAAGGTTAAACGATTAAAATATAAAAAAATCCAACATAAAAATAAATATTGATATTGAAACATGTTAGATTCATAAAATAATAATGTTAACCATAGAGGCTAAATAGTGTTGCAATAAGTTACCTTTACAATACAAGCCTCACACAGTTTGTAATGATTGATATATGGAACATAACAAATATTATCAAGATATACCTGAATATATAATCTCGAGGAAGGGAAATTCCATCTAGGTTAAATGTGTAAGGCAAGGCAAGTTTATTTATATAGCACCTTTCAACACCAGGTAATTCAAAGTGCTTTACAAAAAAGAAAAAACATGGCATTTAAAAACATTCATTAAAAAGCAAAGATAATAAAACAAACATTAAAAGAAAAAATACATGAATATAGTATTTGATTTGTATTCAATATGAATGACTGTATTCCATATTTGATGATTAGCCATCAGCAATAAGTCTAACCCAACATACTTTCCATCATTGAATTCACCTTTTCCCTGGTTATACACCGCCTGACGACCACTGAGTTCATTTCCTGTCTAATCTCAGATCTCCCTCTTCCCCCGGCAGCGCCAAGATGATGTGCGAGGTGATGCCCACCATCAGCGAGGACACGGCTCTGAACCAGCGCGGCTCTCAGAGCAGCTCCTCGGACCCGGACTCCCACTTTGAGCAGCTGATGGTCAACATGCTGGACGAGAGGGACCGGCTGCTGGACACGCTGAGGGAGACCCAGGAGAGCCTCGGCGTGTCCCAGTCGCACCTCCAGGACGTCATCTACGACCGGGACTCTCTGCAGCGCCAGCTCACCTCCGCCCTGCCACAGGTAAGGACTTTGGCGTTGATTTTAATATTCAAATGTTTGCCTTCACTGCCTGTTTATCAGTTTAAATATAGACTGGAACGATGGTAAGATATTCAAAGGAGGTCCTTGAACCCTGGTGTTGTGGTTATATGATGTCTACTTTAACTTTTGAACAGTATGCTATACTTATTCTATCTGTGTGGTTCCAACATACAAGAGAAATGTTATATTTTGCTATCAAATTGTTGTTTTTATCCGGTTTTACAAAAGAGTTTGGTTGTATTTCACCCACACAATACATCTGACTTCTTTGAACCATTGGTGTTGCTTAACTGTCTTGTTGCATACAGTTGTTCTTTTGCGCATTCCTATAAACACTTTCACTGGATGAAATGCATCTTGCAATAAGAGCGATTTAATTCCCTCTCCAGTAGTATCGTTCATTTAAAGTTTGGGTACTTATCTTTCAATTTGCTGTACATCAGTAGATTATTCCTAACTGAACATGGCACAAATATCGTGTCTTCGAGAACTACTACTTTGGAAAGTGTTCCAGCTCAGTGACTTGCGTTATATCAAACTGACATTTCTAAGTCACTTATAAAACATGCAAGAGAGGGAATTTTGGATTTTTTTTTTTTGCATCACTTTTGCATTTCAGTTAATTACCAGTTTGATTCCGTTTGCATAATGACGGTAAATTAAAGCAATTTGGATAAATAATGCACGGTGTATCTGTGTGTTTTCAGCTATTATTTTTGACATGAACAGTACTTGTAATGCTGCCACAGGGCTGTGTTTAAACAACTCAAAGGTCAGATTTCAGACATCCTCAAAACAAAACCTGATAAATAGTTGGTATTTAAATTCCCAGGCACAATTCTCATTGGGTGTGCATTCAGCCGTGTTGGTTGTGTGACACTGCTGGCTTGCTGTCAAGTCAGTGAAACATAACCGAAATAGTGAGCTTTGGTTGTGGCTTGTTCATCTTTGTAGCAAAATGTGGAGAAAAAAAAACCCAAGGGGAGATTAGCACTTTCTAAAAGTGTGTCAGTAATTCTAGTCACAAGCTCTCCACACTCTGTTTCCAGAAGACTCTGGAGGTTTGCTAGTGTTGGCGGGGAGAGGAGGACTTTGTTCCATGGCACAGTAATCCGCCTGCTTCCAGAGAGGCGAGGCACACACTGTGTCTGTATTAGTGTTGGTTTGATCTCACATTAGTGCCTAAAAGAGGTTTGTTAAAATGATACTTCCTATTTTGCATTAATCCAGCTGGAAAACTATTTTTAGCTGTGTTTTTTTTTCTAACTCTTTGGCTCCTTGAACAATTTGAATCAAGCCATTTACTCATTCTGACAAACCGGATCGTTGGCACTCTGGGGTTCAAGATGTAAAAAATATGCCGTCACTAGAGACTGCTTTTGCTTCATCTCGGATTCGTCTCAGACTGCAGGTCTAAGCTCAGGATTTTGTGGTTTTGCAGCTCACACTTTAGCCTCCGGGCCTTTACCCTCCTCAGAAGTTACACAGTGCTCATAATATACAGTACATGTCAGAAAAAGGAAAACTACTCAATGCTGTTCAAAGATTAAACCCAGAATACCACAGAGAGAAAAAAAACCTCTCCCACCCTCATCTCTCACATTTTAATTATTGTCTTTGCTTTTTTTTGTCACAATATCGCACTCTCCTATCCAAACATTCCCACTGCTTCCAGAGAAAGCATCCAGGGCTGCTCAAGTGAAATAATATTTCATTATCATACAATTTCATTGATATCCACGGGCAGTACAACTCCGTGGTGGCGCAGTGTTGATGTATTGGTTGTCATTGCGTAATGACAGAACTGACATATTGTTCTGGTGCTTTTCCTGACACCCGGTTTAAATTAGATGTCACTCCGGCGATAGGGATCCTCCTGACGTCGCTCTAGCACAAACCATGAATTCATTAATGCGATGGCGTCTTATTGATATCAACATTACTCTAATCGTTTATGAAGAGGTTTGTCAGACCTTGGTAATTACACAGAGGCATTAAACGAGGGGGGAAAATGGCTCTGTTGTGTTTCTGTAGATGCAGCGTTTAGTTAGTTATTGTGCTCCATATATCTGGAACAAACTTCCAGAAGACTGCAGGTCGCTTTAAATCCAGGCTGAAGACTTTTAGCCGCTGCGATGTATTAAATCAAATCCAACTTACACTGCACTGTAACTTTTACTTTTGTATTTTATAGCCATTTTATTCCATTCAAGCTTGTTTAACTTTGCATTCTTTGTGTTCTCTTGGCTTTTTATCTGTTTTTGAATGCACTGAATTGGCACTTTATTATAAGGCATTAAATCGTAATGCTTGTAACGTATTTTGTGTGCACTTTCACTTGCCTTGTGTTGAAATGTGCTATATAAATACACTTGCCTTGGCTTCTGTTTAATATGCAGCAGATAAAAGCTTCACTCCTGAACAATAAGAAAGAGCTTTTTACAGAGAAGAGGCCATCACCTTTTCGCTCGGGTTTCTCGCTCTTGATACCTGTTTGTAGGGGACCAGCAGTGTTGGTCCAACATGTAATGGAGTGGTGGGATTCTTAAACAGGACAGCAGATAGCTTCTAGGTGTTTCTCCACTGTGATTGCAGGGGAGGTTGTGAGTGAGAGGCGAGGCAGCAGACAGAAGTGGCCTCATTTAGAGGATAGTCCGCCTGTGAATGTGTCTTTACTGATATCACTCCTCTGTTCCTGAAGCCCTGAGCGCTGGCAGGATTAGGCGTTGGCCCCTCCACAAACTTCCCTCCCTCTTGTTCCCCTCTCTGTTCCTGCTGTCACTGCCTTTTCTGTTGTGTTGCCCTCTGCCCCGTGTCTCCCTCCTCTCCCTCTGTTTCTCCCCTCTCCCCATCAGAGGTCACGGCTCCGCTACCCGTCGTGACACTTCCGACTGATCGGAGTGACATTCGCCGTCTCCGCGCGCTTCCAGGCAACACCGCATCCCCCCCCCCCCCCCCCCCCCCCCCCCCCCCGCCTCACATGCATAACAATCCGACAGTGCCCCCATCTCTTCCCTGATATGCCTTCCCACTGTCCCTTGTCTTCTCTTTCTACGTTTCATCAGGCCATTTCGTAGCAGAGCAGTGGAAAGGCAGAGGCAACCATTAGCTGTTTGTGTGTCAGACATGACATGCCCTCTATATGTTACTCTGATGCTTCTATTTAAATGAATATTTGGAAGGCTTGAAAGGTGGAAAAGTATGTCGCCTACTCCTACAGTCAGATTATGTTACAAAGTGTTGAGGGTAATGGCAAATAAATGGTGATTAGCATCCAAAAACGCTCCTCCCAGCATCTTAAATCACTCCATATAATGACCATTTTATCCATGTGTTAAGAATGTTCCAAACACTTGATGTATTGTATTTAGTGATTTATTATTTATACACTTTTAAAGCATACAGGTAGAGACTTTTTGATACAATATTTAATCTCTAACTATTTTGGTGAGTCCAAACATCATTGGATTGTGTGTTTATATCATTGTTAATACAAATATCTTTGTATTTGGGTTGTTTGAAATAAGACTTAGACATACGAGGATGTCACATTGAGCTTAAGAAAACCATGATGGGATTTTTTTTTTACCATGATTAGACTTATTGATTAAAACTCAAAGAGAACAACAATTGTTACCTTGCAGTTCTGATGGAAAGATAGACTTGAATGTCCCAAAACAGTAAAAGTGTCTCCAGTGTGGGCATTATCCGTACCACTGATAGTCACAAGCAAAACATCCGAAACATTTAAGATTTAGATACAAATGGAGACATTGTTCTCATAACCTACTTTCTCAGTTTGATACAATTTAGTATTATCACAGGCGGTAAACTATTCAGCAAATAAAGTGATGGATTTACCCTCAACTTCTTCTCTGCTGCTCATGTTTTCTTTTGCACAGGGTGAGAAATGTGATCTTATCCCTAACTAAAGGCGGAAATAAGGGGCACCCCTGTGATCTGAAAGCCTGGTGTTTGTCTGAGTCTTGCATATAAACTCAGTTCAGAGAAAAAGATCAACACAAAGAGTGTGTAGACAAACTGAAGCCTGCAGCACTGCGCATGTGACCTCCCATCCCCCAACGCCCTCTGAGTCAGGACACAGACAGAGGTTTCTCCGTAGAACTCAGCTGTGTGCTACTGTACCCGAAGACCCCGGGGGGGTACAGGCGCCTTATCCCCACGCTGTTTACTTACTGTTTCCAAACATTAAAGCTGCCAAGGCAGATGATGTTCTCAGGAGCATCCTCTTTTCTAAGATGTTTCTTAGAGAGGAATAAATAATCTTTAGTACGATCTGTCTGCCAGAGTGTCAGCAGGTGTACTTTAGCTCGGAGGAAACACCAGAAGCCCTTGATCTAGTTCAAAGTGACACACAATGTTCAGTGAGAATCTTTCTCTCATTGTATATTGACCATTTCAATTGAACTAAAACACACACATGTAGATTAGACTTGACTAGCCTTTACAAATAACAGCTTTGCACTACATCTCAGTTACGACCATGCGACTTAAATGTTTTGTGTATAATCTCCTTCAAGGGGTTGATTCACTTTGATTCATCATAAAATATTAAATGTATTCAAGGAAATTTGGAAAGGCATATATTTATATTTCCTTCGCCCAAGTGGTTATGTTTTCGGCATGGTTTGTATGATTCACTTTCTGAGCAGATCCGTAACACAGGACAGATATCCAAACATATGCTGCATTCATGTTGTGTTTAAAGGGGACCTATCATGCAAAATGCACTTTGTGATGTCTTTTATACATAAATATGTGTCCCCGGTGCGTCGGGGAACTCACGCAGCGTCAGAAAATAAAACCCTCTCTCTTTTCCTCCGTACCCAAATCTTTTAGAAACGGGTGTACAACGAGCGGATACCGATTTGCTGCCGATCTGACGTCAAATCGGCAGCGGACCCACAGAGAGTTGCTATCAGAAACAATGCCTGACGTGTTTTGGACGTAATCTTGTCTTTGTTTACATTAGCAAGCCTAGCTAACACTCAGAGCTAACCTGTACTGTGTGTAATGTGTTTAAAAAGCAGGAAATAAAAAGGAACTCACTTTGTGGTAAACCCGCAAGAGAAAAAGCATTTGAGCTCCATACTGCTTCAGAAATAATCTTTGATGTGGTTTAGAACAGTGTGTGGTTTTATTACAGCAGAATTTAACTTTATCTCCGGTAGAATTCTGTTCAGGCATTAGCTCCGCCTCCTCTTTTTTTTTTCTCAAGCTAAGGACCCAAAATCCGAGTTTCTCTAACAGGGCTGCAAAAGAGGGGTTTGAGCAGTATGAGGCATGGCTACAATGGGTGATCTGTTTGGTATTTGAAAAAAAAACTTCACAGACATGTTTTGTATAGGTATGGCCCTACAATATATGTTTCCAATATAGCATAATAGGTCCACTTTAAATAATAATGAAAAAGTTCCTCCCTGTGAATTCACATGCACACCCTCTTCAGTTGGAAGAAACAATTTGAAAATGGTGGAACACCTTTCATTGCTAACCTTTGACCAATAAAATAGTCCTAGAAAACCTCTCCTTTATAGCATCCGTGTCAATTTCACATTGCGACTTAAAACTCAAAACCACGACTTCCCAACTCAGGAAGTGTGACTGGTGTGAGAGTGTGAACGTACCATTAGCTTTGGCCCAAATGAAGCAATAACATTAAATCATACATGAATGTGTCGGTCACTGTGGAAATCTCGCCTATTGCCTTAGCCCCCCCCAGACGTTGAAGAGTACTTTCACTGCCGGCCAGACAGTAATGAGACACCAGCCAATTGATCAGTGGCACACCAATGTAGTAATGAAAGCTAAGACGGCACTCCATCACTGTGCAGAGCGGCCCATTGATCTGCAGTCTGCCCATTCATGACTGTCCTCACTACAATCTACAACAGTCCTGCCATGTCTTTGATACAAAAGGGTGATTGAGCTTGGAAACATGCTTTCATTTTACACCTCAATTACAATTTAATTTAAAGATTAACAATTAGAGGAATTATCCATCTCTGGTGTCTGGTCATTAGCACCCTGTTTTTCGTCAATGATACCCCCTACCCCCTTGCAGTTTATTAATCAAACATGACACGGCCATTCCTCAAAGAGTCGGCCACAGGCACACGGCCACATCCTTCTTAAAGCTTCAGCCAGTGTCGCCAAACGAGCAGTCATGGAACGTACCACTCTGTCCACCTCCATGGGGGTGGGAAGTGAATGAGGAGAGGAGAGCACGGCGGTGGGAGGAGGGAGACTGTGAAGCGCTCTGAAAAAAAGGCAGAATGTGGAAGCGAAGATGACTAAGCTTCTGGAGCAGAGGGGATGAAAGGTGAATCCTTCTCCTCTTTGCTTGCTAATGTTTTTTTTCCCGCATTTCTTCTCGCTGCTTCCCCTTCCTCCAACCCCCTCTCCATCTCTCTGTTGCTGCAGGAGGCCCTCTGGGCTCCAGCAGTCTGCCAGTCAGCTGGTCTCTTCCTCCAGAGCAGCACATGATTTTCCATGATTACTGTTATTGTTTGTGCCCCAGTTCACGCTGCCTGCGGGCTGGATGTGCAGTTGATGCGTGGAGAGAGAAGGAAACTGTACAAAGACGAGCGTCAGTGGGCTACTCCGGAGCTACCAGTAATGACCGTCTTAAGTTCACAAGCTTATCAGTTTCAGAAAACATGATTAAACATCGCAAATAGTAGAAGTGTTGTACACAATACAATTTTATATTAATTCCTATGAAAACGATATGATTCTTGCTGATATCACAAAGTCTGCCACAATACGATTAAATTCAACTCAGCTTTCTGTGATCCATATGAGACAATATTACAGTATATGCCCATTTGACACAGTTACATATATATTAGGGCTGCACCATTTTCGGAACATGGCTATTATTTTAACTGATATTGCAATTTCCATGTTTCACGATATTAGAGGAAATTAAAAGAATTGTGACATATTTCCCATTATCTTATTTATTGAAATGGGGATCTTTACCAAACAAGTACTTTTTATTATATCTGTACAATACCTTTTGTAAGCCTGGACTTCTTTGCAAAACCACGATACTTAATTCAAATTAATATTGATAATAGTGTTCCCTTACCAAATAGGGAACTTATTGGATATTCCACTAGTCCATATTGCAACTTTGAAAATAAAATGGATGAATTTTGCAGCCCAAATATATATATCAACCAAGCGTAAAATCGAGGTTCTTTCAGGGCCAACAACCAGGCTGAGTCGGGCTGAGTATGCTAAACTAGAGAGAGAATCGCTGACAACTACAACAAGATTAACTTATTTGACCGTGATTTAATTGTAATACACGTTTCAAAATGATGCCGAAGTAACAACATACTGATACCGGTTAGTAAAAACCATGAATTAATGCTTTGACAAGTCTGCAGACAGACGGCAGGCAAAAAACCTTTTAAAATGCGTGTTTTCTGAATGGAGATCGGCTAAGCTAACGCAGTATATGCTCCGACCGTCCACACTCACAACAACGGCCTATCCAGACATAAATAAACCAGCGACTGTATTCACCATGACACAGACAGTCTGTGGTTTGTACTTGTTAAACTTTTGTCTAGTTTCTGAACAGATATGAGGAGCTGTGAGCTTGAGTGCAAACAGCTAATGTTGTTTTTCTGGGGTTCTCATTGAAGATGACATCACAGCTCCGCCTACACTGCGTTACTGATACTACCCCAGTTCCTAAACTGTAATGGAAATGCGCCATAAAGTGAGCGAGTCCTAACAAGGCCTAACGAGGCCTAGCCATACCGATCGAGGCCGTGTAGTAGGGCTGTGCAATTAATCGTATTTTAATCGCGATTACGATTATGGCTTGCGACGATTAGGAAAACAGCATAATTGACAAAATACGATTATTTTGCTGGGTGCGCTTTCGCCCCTCCCTAAAAGCCCACTCGGCCACGTGGGAGTGACATGTGTTGTGAGTGTTCAGCGCAAGCGAAGATGTCAGAACAAGAGCAGCAACTAGTTAAAAAGAAGGGTCGCGGGGAGATTCCCAGTCGATCGCGAGATGTGTCTAAAAATAGAACAACAATATTCTGTTTTTATCGTTAATGTCCTGTAACATAATGTTCCCGTGCCAGAATAATGCACTTGAACGCATCAAAGCTTTGTGATTGGCCGGCCTCACCCCATGTGTCGGGGCGTGGCTGGTGAGCAGTGCACTAGTTCGCTGACTTTGTCCGTGTCAACAGCATGGATGGTCAACAGGAGTGACAGTCCTAACACACACAAGACCCAATTATGGCAGAAGCAAAAAAGCCCAAAATATATAATTTTCACTCCAAGTGGGAGGATCATTATTTTTGTATCTATTCCAATTCAAAGTCCATCTGTCTCATCTGCAATGCGAGCGTGGCTTTATCGAAGAAGGGTAATTTAGGAGCGGCATTTCAAAACAGTGCACAAACCCTACGAGACGGAATTCCCTCAATTCTGCCCTACGCTCCAAAAGGGGAGGGGCCTGAGAGCACAGCTAAATGCACAGCAGTCCATTTTCACCAGGGCCCAACAACAAGAGCAAGGCTGCTACCAGAGCATCTTATCGTGTCAGTCACGTTCTTGCGAAACACATGAAGTCTTTCGAAGACGGCGAAGTTATGAAAGAAGCTTTCCTGGAGGCTGCGACGCGCTTTTGTGGGACAGTAAAAATAACAGCAGCATTTCAACAGGTTTTTGATATAATAAAAACTCAATTTAGATACCGTTATTAATCTGCTGTAAGTTTTAGTTTGTTTGAATTTATTCATGATAATTATTGTACAAAATGGTATAAGAATGCAAACATTAAGATCTGTTCTGTTTAAATTGATTATAGTCTATCAGTTCAGAAACTAGTGTTGCTTGCATCCTATTTTAAAGGCATTTCTTTTTATACTCTAATAAAATGCAACAAAAAATGGGTTTGATTCTATTAATGTTGTCTTTTTTATTGCACTGTTGCTGCAGCAGATTACTGTGTAGCTTCAGATCTGAGTTGTCTTATTAGTAAGCCTAATTTATACTTTTGTAGAAACACTATTTTTATATAATGGCAAAGAAAGGGTTCTTCAGAGTCTTTTCTTTTTTTCCTGTGTCATATGTGGCAGCACTGCCACAAGTTCCTCTTCAGAAAGGGTCTTCAGTACAGGTGGCAATATTGTCACCTGCCTGCGCTCATCTCTGAAACCAGACCATGTAAACAGGCTGGTATTTCTTGCAAAAAATCTTTAAGAGATGACATGAGCAGCCCTACCAGCATTTGCCATGGTGGCCTAAACATTTTTATTTGGTCTTAAATTGTAGTTCAACATTTATTTCCTGTTACTTCTGGACCATGACGGTGGGCCAGCCTTCAACGTTTAACTGAGTGGAATATGTTGAATATGTTTTACCAAAATGTTGGCTATATGTTAAGGAGTTTTCAGTAGGTTGTGACAGTGCACTGCAACATATTGGATTTCATTTATTTTGGTCTAATTTATTTTTATTTATCATATTAATATATGTTTAGTATGGTTTTGGAAGTGCGCTCCAACACATTTATTGATCTTGTTTATTGGTAAAATATTATTTGTTTTAAAGTTCAATAAATGGTCAATGAATAATCGTCAAAATAATCGTGATATCAATTATTGACCAAATAATCGTGATTATGATTTTTGCCATAATCGCACAGCCCTACCGTGTAGTGAAAATGCGCCATTAGACTCTGACTTCACTGTAGTGATGTGTCGGTCGCGAACGAGCCGATTCTTTTGAACGGCTCTTTGGTACGAGCGAGGGGAACCGAGTCCTAGTTGGTGAGAGCCGTTCTTGTTATCATTCAATCGTTGGTCCGCACTCACTGCCTGCCAAAATCCACTCGCCTTTTAAAAAGCTTGATTTTGTTCCCCAAATTATGTGAAGACCCGCCCCTACTCTGATTGGTAGGTTTCAGCATGAGGAGTGAGATGGGGTGGGTCTTAACAGTATACGCGAAAGAGAGAAGTCATAACAAGTGGTACAGAACAGGTAGACGACGTGTTTTTCGGATGGAAAATGAGCCAAACGCGAAAACGCAGCAGCATTTGGATGCACTTCAACCAAAACCCAGGCAGTGATAAAGCGCACCATTCATTTGTAAAGGCAAAATATCCTTTAAAGCAGGGTCAACAAATAATCTCCATTGCCACTTAAAAACACAGTATCTAATATTAAGAGTTGCGTGAATTTCATTCAAGGCAAGGCAACTTTATTTACTTAACACATACAGAGGGTCAATTCAAAGTACATTCACTGACATGTTGACATGGATATGGCGCCACCTTGTGTCATGTTTACAATGCCGATTATTGACATTAGGTCTGGCAATACAGTCAATCATTATCCGGGTGATTATTTCGCATACACCTAGTAACCCCGCCCCCTTTAAAAAAACGGCTCTTTTGAACGGCTCTCTGAAAGGAACGGAGTCATAAGATCCGGCTCCCTTCAAAGAGCCATAATTCCCATCACTACTTCACTGTCGACACGGCAGCGGCCGACTCCGCCTACTAAGGGCTTCTCAGCAACTCTGCAGAAACCTATGGGTGACGTCACATACACTACGTCCATTTATACAGTCTATGGTATCAACTCACCGAAAATACCTAAACCATAATTTGACATATTCCTTGGCATTAGGAAGTAGGAAAAGAAGAGAGTGTGCTTGGACCATTTCACAAATAAAGGCCTTAAAGATGATATGTATTTATAATTTGTATTGTCGACTTTGCCATTATATTGGACTGTTGATCTTTGCATCGATACTTTAATCCGAGTCAATCGATCATTAACAACACAAACATTTATGCCCGTAGGCCTGCATCGGAATAAGATAGGATAAACCGGAAAATGATGTTGTTAATGTCTTCTTGTCCTTAGAACAGTCATTTTCTGTTTAATATACACACATGCTGATAGACAGGGCTAGCATATTTTCCAATGTTCCTGTCTCGAAAGCTTTGATTTGCAAACCAAAGCCTTTCTCGATTTGTCTGCCTGAAAACGTGTTTTCCCTCTCCAACCCCTTTAATTCTCTTCTCCCTTTAATCTTCTTCACATTGACAGAAGCAGGAGGGTTCTTTAGCACACACTATATGCATCAAGTGTCTCTAATGGCACTGACAGAGATGCCTGATCAATACCCTTGAAAGTTTAGTTCAGTCTGATTAGAGAGACGGAGCTCGGCCTCCCCCGGATGAATCATCACTGCCAGTGCCGACGCCAAGCTGGATGCTGGCTGACCGGTGTCTGACAGTGAAACACAAGAGGGGGTGAGGGGGGGAGGGGGGGGGGACTCGGCTGAACCGAAGGATCTCCTGCAGATGTAATTCTCTCTGTAATAAAGAACACAGTAGGGCACTGTGAAGGCAGGAAGTTGCAGGAACAGTGGATCAGCCTAACAAGGAGGCAGCAGCTGCTTGCATTCAAATCCTTCTTTAAGTTTGATCAGTCTGTGTACTCAAAGATCACACTTAGAATTTCCTATGTAAAAGTTAGTGTTGCAAGGAAGAAAGTAAAAGACCTGCCAAGCCATCACTTTTAATTGTTTGCAGGTTGTAATGTGAAGGAGCCTGTAGAGATAGTCTTTAAAAGCTATAAAGACACTACATCCATTGGAGCTTCAGAGATGTAAATGAGCTATTTTGTGGAAGAAACGTCAAGTGTTTGGAAAATACTCTACATATGATTCAGTAAAGCATGAAAAGGTCATCATACGGAGTGACTAGAGATGTTTGCAAAGGGCGCTTTGTTATGGTTACCACTTTTTATAAGGCTCTCCATAAATGCTATCAAGTATTGTATCCCACCATTATGTTGTACATAAACAAGTGCTGTCAAGGTCCAGTTTATATTATGGAGGTAAAATAAATCAATGTGTATTTAGCTGTTTTTTGGCAAGTGGAATTACAATGCGGTATTCTATGTAGAGAAGACAAATATTGCGCTGCGCCCCGCCAACGGAGCCCCGCCAACGGAGCCCCGCGCCCTGCCAACGGAGTCCCGCGCCCTGCCAACGGAGCCCCGCGCCCTGCCAACGGAGCCCCGCGCCCCCCCTGAAATTCAAGGTGTTTAAAAAAATAAAATTATAATTTTTTTTTCTTGTATTACATTTTTTTTTAAAAATATATATATAGCACCAAATTGCAACTAATCTAGATCTACTGTCATTTTTCACATTGATCATGCGCTCTTTTATTAAATAAACTATACACTTTCATTTTAAGTTGTGAGTTCAGTGTTTTTGACCCTAATGCTAATGATGCCTAATGATCCACTGATGCATTAATCAATAACAATAATCCACAGCTCCTCTCTCTGCTCCAGAGGATTCAAAAATCTATATATCCCAATGCCACCCCACCACCTAGGGGAAACACTGTAACATATAGCTAATTGTGGGTTTAACAGTCAGAGCTCTTTGTTTGGAAAGGATCCCTGAGAACCCTGAATTAGATATAAAATGCTACTGATGGTTACAAATAGTTTTATATTGACTCTGTATGTAGCTTGACCCTCAACACCACCTCACCATACATTGCTGCCGATGCCTCTACTCTCCACTAATAATTCGCTTAACTAAACTTGACTGCATTTTGGAACTGATGCTAGGTTGTTAACTCTTTTTCTATTCTTTGGCAAAATCAAGATTCAAAACATCTACATTGGGAGATACCAAATATTTGTATCCATTTATGCTACCAAGCACGTTAGCTTTTGTTAATATGGCAATGTTAATTCATAATTCTCTTAACCAACTCTTATTAAAGAGGTGAGATGCATTGCCTCCCAGTGTATCTTCTATTCCTTTTCAAATGTCCCCAGAAAACATTTGATCATGACTCCTTTGCGTTCACGAGATGACAGTGCGTAGGCTGACTCTGGACACTTTGATGTCATATCAGTGAACGAATGTGTGTGAGCTTTTATTTGTGTGGGTGGGATGGAAGTAGGGTGTGTGTTGGAGTGGGTAGCACTTGGGCATGAATCAAACCCTGAGGCAAGATTATACAGAAAATGTGCAAGTAATGCACACACAGTAGCAGTCGGATCCTTGCGAACACACACCCAAATACACACTGCTCGCTCGCTTTGGCTGAATGAATTAGAGAACTGGTCCCTTGAGAGCCACTTAAGTGAGCAGAGGAAAATGAGGTTAAGACTTATACTTAGTTCTCCTCTCTGTGCCGACCTGGAAATGTAATCATCCCTCCAAAAGCCACTACATTTGTTTATTTTGCCTCCACCAATGATCAATATTACCTCTCCACTTTAACCAGTTGCTCTTTAGTATGATTATTTAAGCTCAAACATGTCACGCACTGCTGCAAATGTAGGCCGACGGCTGTGGAATTAGACTGACATCAATTTCTGACACAATACCCTGAGGACAAGTTGAAAAAATTCAAATGTGATTTTTGGCAGCCGCACTTGACTCTTGGGAACAGCAGGTCTCTGGTACTGACTGGTGTTTCCGACCATGCAGCTGGTCCCCATTAATGGATACCTTTCAGCTTCTGAATGCTCCACTTGAAAGCTAGAAATAGAGATGATGTCACCCGCTCTTGGCGCCGGCTGACAGTCTCGTTGAAGGACTCCTGAGAGAGCCGATCCCACGATGTGCCTTCTTCTTCTTCTTCTTCTTCTTCTTCTTCTTCTTCTTCTTCTTCTTCTTCTTCTTCTTCTTCTTCTTCTTCTTCTTCTTCTTCTTCTTCTTCTTCTTCTTCTTCTTCTTCTTCTTCTTCTTCTTCTTCTTCTTCTTCTTCTTCTTCTTCTTCTTCTTCTTCTTCGAACTGTGTCTTCAGCATTACACATCTGCAGATACATCAGTACATTGATAAATAACTCTACAAAGCAGAACATTTAAACCTCATATTCTTTAAATGTGTCTGTGATTAAGGCTTAATAAATTGGGCATAGGGTTTGAGAGGAGTAAACAGGAACTATAATTCAAGGCATTTGTGTAGTGTAGTAGATTAGTAGAGAATTCATTTTTCCTAGAATAATATAAATTCCAGCTAAAGGAGGAGCGGGGAAAGGTTAACCTTATCAATTACATATTTGTAGGGCTATCATGATGACACATTTATAATTAAATACTAAAATGTGTGCTAAACAAAACTAAATTGCAGTTTTTTGATAATATTATATTTCCTTCAGCAAGATATTGCCTGTTCCCAGATTTTCTTTTATAAGGATTTTTTTAATATTGTTCGTGTTGATTTGAACTCCATCTCTTTTGTTTTCTGCACTGTTGGTCAGAAAAAGAAGACATATGAAGATGACCCCCTTCTGTGAAATAGTGACGGTAATGTTTCACCAATGCCATTTTAGAAGATCAAACAAACGTTTTGGGCAATAACGCATTGTGTACTGGATATGTGTGCTTGTTTAATCTAGATTTGTAATACTACCAATCTAGGAAGTGTCTTTATGTCAGCGGCAAAAGCCTTTCAGTGAGTCTCTCAGAACAGATGTGTTATTCTGCCCGTAGCTACCTCCATGACTGCATATGCATATTTTGTAGTCTACACACAACCTATATATTTGTCTCCCTACCTCTAAAGCATTGTGTGTACAAGGACAGGAATAAACTCCTCACTTTTGAAGGTGAGATATAATGAGTTGCTAACTGTCGGAGTGGTTGATCCAATGTGTCTTCCCCAACATATGCATTGCAAATATGGCAGCTCCTATCACTCCCCCGCAGAGACCCCCCCCCCACCTTATCCAGTGATGTGACTCGGGTGCATCACAGCGTTGCACTTCATAATGTCACTACAAATCACGTGTCCAGTGTTAGGTAACACAGTGCGATGGCCAAGTAACATCCAGGCAGTGCTGGGGGGGGGGGGGGGGGGTTGTGGGGGGTCGGGATCCAGTCTGACATTGTAATGCGGTCAATGAGTCAGAGATGCTTGATATAATTAAGCAATGACTTAGTTTTGTCTCGGTGTCTAATCTCTTTCACATGATCTAAGTATTTCAGCCTCGCAATATCACTGCTTTGTCAAAGAAGAGCTATGGGACTTTTAACTACTGCTTTGTGTTCAGTTGTCTTAAAATGGGACACGAAAACAGAACTCTTTTTTCAAATAAAACCCAAAAAAGGGTTAAATTCCCTTTTTTTATTTATTGGTTGTTTTCTCACAGCCAAAAACATATTGCTAGGTACATGAGTTTTAAGATAACTGTTAATGGAATACTGTTTTTTTTTTCAAAATCAAAGCTACTGTTGTTATCACTGCTCATTTTCAGCACGTTGATATAAATCATAGAGGTAGCAGGGATGTCTTCGGCAAAGTGGATTGCAATCTGAAAAGTTTTTTTATTTATTTGTTTTCCAATTGCTATCACTGTTGATGTCTTTATAATTCATTGCTGAATGCATACGATTGACAACCCTATTTTGCTGCAATAACATGATTTAAATAAGGTGAACAAACTTTAAGTAAACACCGGCAGATGTCGTCAAAATTAGTAGATGGTAATACATAAACAAATATGCAATAGAAATACATGGCAAATGGCATTAGTATTTAAGTTTTGATAGAATATATCTTGGACATGGTGATCTACTTCCCAAATGCTTTTGATGGAACATTCTCTCTTGTTATTAAAGAGCTTTTTTGATTTGTTCAATGCTAACAGAGCCGTTGTGCTGTCTGAGGCCAATATGTTGTTTAGAAACGTCGGAGGGAATCAACTGTTTATTGTATATATATTTGAATCTTTTTGCTTTTACCCCAGTGGACTCTCATGGCATTTGTTGGCCTACCCAGTTTGGACCACAAAGCAGCAGGGCAGAAGAGCGTGTGTGCTTGTACATGTGTATGTATCTAAAATTATAATTTAATATATACATTTTTCTTGTAAGTTTTATTTGTACTTTTATCTTACAGGCTTAATTTCTTAGAAACTCTACTAAACTCTAATTTCTGATCCTTTCTTTATATCTCATGACTCAATGAACCCCGTGAAACTAAGATGATTCACAACAAGTTCCTTTGATTCTGACATGAATATGTTTATACACTTTAATAAGCCTTTAAACATATTCCGTTCAGAGCATTAGATTGATGGCTCACTCTACATTGGAATTGGCGTCAAGCCCTATGCTGCAGGTGGCGGTGGTTGATTATCATCAAGTGTTAGCTTGCAGGGGAGTTATGTCAACAGCGTTTTGTGGCCCCATTTTGCACTGTAATAATCATAGGGTGGGTTTCTGAGGGGCCGACCCACCCACCGCTCCCACAGCTGCTTGTTTGTTCCCAGTGCTGCGTTCAGTCATCGGGGGCCGGGCTCCTTTCGCCAGCTGCTGGTTGGCCAGCTCCTCACACAGGTATACAGTCAGGCTCATCTCTTACTGTGACATGATATTGACCATAATGTGACCATATTGTGCCGCGAGCCAGTCAAAGTGTTTACTTCCTGTCCGTCTTCTTCTGCTAATCTCTCTGGAGCCCACAGTCTTTGAACCCTTTTCTTTCCGTTGGCTTTCCTTTTCTTGTTCTTTTCTGTACTGGGGACATTTAAGCTATCATGAATCCAAAGTTGATTCAAAGGTGTTTCGTGAATGTGTTTTTTTGGCCAAAGCTGACATTAAAATAACCGGACTCCTTTCTGCGGATTGATATGACTCCTCATAGTCCCTTGATCAGAGTGTCCTTAACAATAGTCTGCTATCGATAAAGGGCGGAATGTCCAAATTGACCAATCAGAATCTAGCATTCCTGGAAGCCATGCAATCAATTCTGATTAGGAACATTATTCATGAGAAATCACAATAAAGTTGCAACAACCCAGATACGCACCTTAAGTGCCCTTAAGCAGGCATACATAATATATATATATTTGTTTTCCTTAATTTATATCCAGACAGGTACATAGTTCTCCTATTCATTACGCTCTTCCATACTGTATTAGCTTTGTTGCTCTTTGTAAGAAATAGTTTGTTGTGTCTTGTTAGTGCCTAGAGATAAAAATGTGCCTGTAGCTTTAGAACAAGAATTGTCTCCTTTACCGTTCTCCTGTTGAATGCTAATGTTCCTTTTAAATAAACAAATTAGACTAAACAGCTAACGAGTGCTTAGCTGGGAAGGTGTGAATGTAAAAAAAAGCCAGCACTTAGTCAACTTTCCCCAGAGAAATAAAGCTGTTAAACATCAAAGAGATGTAATTGGGTGTGAAGAATGCTTAATTTGTTGTGTGGCACATTGTTTTTGCTCTAACCAGCGTCTGACTAAAAGCATCTGTGTGCAGAGCATCTTGTTACAGTGTTAGCAGCAGCTTAACACACATTGCAGTGTTTTTAAAGGATTATCACATCGCATACACCAATGAACTATGAGCAGCTTTACCAAAAAGTCATTTTTGTCCCTATTGAAACCCATTATATTTGTTTATTTAAAAAAATATTTTTTAAAGGGTTCTTTACCGGTTTTCATTCAAGCCTACCCTGTATTACAAATACATGTATCTCTGAAAGACACACACTGTGCATTTAAGGATAAATAGATTTTATTTCAGCATTGTGGCGCCTAAGAACATCACCAAAAGAAAATGAAAACGACCCAAAGAAACCAGGAATAATGACCAAACATACAGATTTGGAAATAAATAACAGTGACATTGTGTGGGCTGATTATTATTATTATTTCTTGTAACTTCACTCTGGACCAATTCTATCAATATGTCAGATTAAACCTGTTTTATTAAAGGTTGAACAACACTCCATAGACTTGCTTGTATTTCCATGTAACAGTAAGTACATTCCAACGTTGTCTCTTCACATATAGAGGGAAGAGCAGATGTGCAGCCAATCAAAGACAATTTGACCCCTGTTAGTTCTCGGTGAATGAATATCACATTGTGCCTCTTTTAGAACATTCAGGGGAATTGTAATCACACGCCTCTGCCTTATCACTAATACAGCTCCCTGCAGATTGGCCACATTATAAAGCGGCTATGTCATGTGTTTGGTTCTGCTGCAGAATCTGAAGCGATTCCTGCAGCGCGCCGCTAACTGAATTAGTCCGACTGTACAGCAAAAATGTTTCCATTGTTTCCAACAAAGAAGCATTTGACTGAAGCCATCAGGCTGTGCTGTGCCGTTGCAGCATGTGAGGATCACAGGTCTCATCCTTTATGCCTTTTAAATGACTGATGGCTTCGGGAGACAGTGTTTTTTTTATTAAACACTTTCCTTTTGAGAGGTTCTCACTCTTTGTACGTTATTATTCCCTCATCTCAAAATGCACACAGAATATAGATTATCTGCGGCTCATTTTTAAACTGCTGCTGCCTTTGGCTGTGGCTGCTGAAATTCCTAATGCAGCTAATTAGCATCTTGATTGGCCAATCTGAAGCAATCTGCCTTCATCTCTGACAGCATTAGTCATGTAATGTGCCGATAACTGCACGGCTGATCACAGATCCCCTGGAGTTTGGATTAAGAACCACGTATGTTCCATGTCACTCCTCTTGTCCATATTATGATTAAAGGTATCATGTTTATGGCTGCCTTGTGTTTGGATTATAATCAGTTCTGGGCTGCTGGCTTGGCAGATTCTGTCTGCGCTGTATTGAGAAGCTCGGTTTTGATCGTTCCTAGCCATGTGAAGAGTACAGGAAAACTGATGTTGATTGACTCGTGATTTTTAATTTTCTTGATGAATCATACTCTCTGTTCATTGATATTGGATTAAAATGACGCAACCTTTAGACAAGTATTTCATTCTGACTGAATGCATTCATTTAGACTCTCAGCCAGGCACAGCTGATTCTCACAAACCTTAAACTGCAATGACCTGCTGGATATCCTTCAGCTCTTTATGGATATACAATATGGAATGACCCCTGTCTGGCATTTTAACACAATAACAGCAGCTGATTTATCATGATTTCCACCATAGAGCCTCACGAGGCCTGAAGGAAAATGATCAAAAGTAAACACATTATTCTGTGTAACAATAATGCATTCGTTATTAAAGGTTGTCTTGGAGCCGGAGGGTTTTGTTCCAGCAAAGCAAATGTGTGTATGCATGTGTGGGTGGCCGGATAAATATATAGGTGCAGGATGTGCACACTTAAATAGCTAATTATTCACTGCAGGATTATAGTTGACGAGTTCAAAAACGACATTAAGAAAACAAGTACAAATATGATATTTAAGATGATATCAGTAGCTTTGGAGTGCCTACAACATGGAATACCTAGCTTAAATTGTAGCTTAGATTGCAACCTTAATGTGCTGCAGTTTTCAAATGCATCTTAATAAAATAATCATGGGATGCAAATGGGAGGTAAAATGCACACTCTCTCCACTATCGCTCAGTGCCTGTATCAGCTCTTTTATCAGCGCTACAGAAATTAAACGTTTTCTTTTCATGTGTGCAGTTCAAATAACATTGTATTTTCCCAGCCACAACACAGCCACTGAAGCAGTTGTCTAAGAATACAATTAGCCCCTGAGATGACTAATCCTCGTTTAGTCGTTGAGCATGATGAGCAGTTGTTATGACACATATCTCTGCGGCTCTAACGCCTGTCTATATTTGGCTGTCAATGTGACAGTGCTAATTGATGATTTCCTCTTTGTTTGTGAGCAAGATTCACTTACACGTGAGACAAAACAGATGTGAGGAGAAATCGAAATACAGGGAAGAAGCTAAGGGGGGGAAAGAAAGAAGAGGAATGAGTGCAGAGTGAGAGAAATTCTGGCGATGAACATAAAGCGCCAGAAGAGAGTAATGTTCTGCAAACCACACCGGGGTCACGCTTTTATCACCCGGTGCTCAGACATGCACTAATCCAGGCTGTAACTCACCCTGTAACCTCTTCCCAGTGCTTCTCTCTGTCACCCATTCAGACTGGCCAGTGACCAGCATGTGATCACATTCTGTACTCCCACAGATCCTCCCCTCAGGTTGTTCTAAAGTGAGTAACTATTTGCCTCTAGTCAGTTTTAATGCTAAAGTGTAGAAATCTAGCTGGATTCAAGTGGCATAAAAGCCTTTCACTTTTGTTCACTTTAATGCTCCAGAGTGGAACAATTCTGCTTGCGTTTCTTGGAAGTCAATTTATGACAGTTCATCCATGAAGGTTTGATCAACAGTAGATATTAAAGATATTTCCGAGGAAGGATTCTGTTACGATTATTGTGTTATGTCACGTTTTCTATGTCGTGTTTTGGGTGTTTTGCTGTTCTCCCTGTCATGTTTTCCTCTTGTTATATTGTCTGGTCCTTTTCCCTGTGTTTTTCCTCCTGTCGTTAGTTTCCCTGGTGTGTCTAGTGTCTGATTGTTTTCACCTGTGGCCCTTGTGTTTCTCCTCCCCTGCCCGGCTGTGTCTCGTCTTGTGATTACCCCTCCCTGTATTTAGTCTTGTCTCTTCCTGTGTTCAGTGTCGGTTCGTCTTGTGATTTGGCTTGTCCTCGGTGAGTGTTGTGTTCTGTCTTTGTTAGTATAGCCTTGAAATAAAGGAATTTTCATGTTAATCTGCATTTGGGTCCTACCTGCTTCACACATCGTAACATTACGAACCGACCTAACAAATGGACCCAGCAGATGATCCATGGGAGGTAGAATTACAGCATTTTACCTTCTATCTGGCTTGCTGCTTCGATTGGTGGAAGGGAGCGTCCAGTGTTCGGCAGAAGAGGGCTGCTCTGGTAGAGGCGCACCGGTTGGCAGCAGTGAAACGATGTTTTGTGGAGTTCTTACCTGACTGGATGTTGGACTTCCTTGAAACATGTGATTCCCGGCCTGCTAGCCCCAGGCATGCTAACTCCATGTCTCCCAATTCCCAACCTGGCACCATACGCCTTGGTGGGTTCCGCCTACAGTCAACCCGTGCTTCTGCCCCAGTTCCTGCTCCTGTCCAGGAGTTGTATTCCGGAACTCGTCTGGTTTATGGAGGTCCACGGAGTATTCAGGCGGCTGCTAAGAGGAGTCGTCGCAAGGCCAGGCTAGCAGCCCGAGCAGCCATGGTTCCAGACCCAGTTCTGGCCCCAGCAGCCATGGATTCGGCTCCAGAACCGGACCTTACAGCCATGTTTCCGGCTCCAGAACCGGACCTTACAGCCATGTTTCCGGCTCCAGAACCGGTCCCGGCAGCCATGGATTCGGCTCCAGAGCCGGCCCATACAGCCATGTTTCTGGCTCCAGAACCGGACCTTACAGCCATGTTTCCGGCTCCAGAACCGGACCTTACAGCCATGTTTCCGGCTTCAGAACCGGACCTTACAGTCATGATTCTGGCTTCAATTCCGGCTCCAGAGCCGGCCCATTCAGCCATGTTTCCGGCTCCAGAAACCGGACCTTACAGCCATGTTTCCGGCTCCAGAACCGGACCTTACAGCCATGTTTCCGGCTTCTGAACCGGACCTTACAGCCATGATTCTGGCTTCAATTCCGGCCCCCGCAGCCATGGTTCCAGACCCAGCTCTGGCCCCAGCTGCCACAGTCCCATCTCAAGTTCCTTCTCAAGTCCCCTCTCGAGTCCCCTCTCGAGTCCCCTCTCCAGTTCCCCTCTCGAGTTCCCTCCTTTAGTCCCTCCTCTAGTCCCCTCTCTAGTCCCTCCTCGAGTCCCCTCTCTAGTTCCCCTCTCGAGTTCCCTTCTCTTGTTCCCCTCTCGAGTTCCCTTCTCTAGTCCCCTCTCGAGTCCCCTCTCTAGTTCCCCTCTCGAGTCCCCTCTCTAGTTCCCCTCTCGAGTCTCCTCTCGAGTCCCCTCTCGAGTTCCCCCTTGGTTCCCCTCTCGAGTCTCCTCTCGAGTCACGTCTCAAGTCCCTACCCAATGTCCTGGTCCGTTGGAGGTTCCGCTGGGGGTCCTGCCAACTCCATGTCCTGTCCCGTTGGAGGCCCCGTCGACTACTCCTCTGCCGGGGGTCCTACCAATCGTATGTCTGTCCCGTTGGAGGTCCCGCCGTCTACTCTCCTGCCGGGGGTCCTGCCAGCTCCTTGTCCTGTCTCGTTGGAGGTCCCGCCGACTACTCTCCTGCCGGGGGTCCTGCCAACCCTTTGTCCTGTGCCGTTGGAGGCCCCGCCGACTACTCTCCTGCCGGGGGTCCTGCCAACCCTTTGTCCTGTGCCGTTGGAGGCCCCGCCGACTACTCTCCTGCCGGGGGTCCTGCCAACCCCTTTGTCCTGTCTCGTTGGAGGTCCCGCCGTCTACTCTCCTGCCGGGGGTCCTGCCAACCCTATGTCCTGTCCCGTTGGAGGTCCCGCCGACTGCTCTCCTGCCGGGGATCCTGCCAATCCCGTGTCCTGGTCCTCTTCCGTGGGGGATCCTGCCGAGGCCTGTCCCACCAGCTCCGACACCGGGTCCTGCCCGGCCTCCGGCGCTGTCCTGTCAGCGCCTTCCTGCCCGGCCTCCGGAGCTGTCTGGTCTTCGCCCTCGAGCCGGGCCCCCTGACTTTCCCGGCCGCGGCCCTCGCCCTCATGCTCGGCCCCCTGAGTTCGCCCGCGGTGGCCTTCGCCCCTCCATAACCCCCACCTTGGACTCTGTCTTGCCCCCGGGCCGTCCGCCCGAGTCCCCCTTCTCGGCTTCTGCCTTGCCCCCGGGCCGTCCGCCCGAGATCCCTTCCGGGTCCTCCGCGGTGCTCTTGGGTTGTCAGCCCAGACCCGTCCCCCTCCACCCACCCTGCTGGACATTGTTTTTTTTGGACGTTTATTGTACTGTTTTGGGTGTTTTAGGGACGTCTGGAATCCGTCCCTTGAGGGGGGGGTTCTGTTACGATTATTGTGTTATGTCGCGTTTTCTATGTCGTGTTTTGCTGTTCTCCCTGTCATGTTTTCCTCTTGTTATATTGTCTGGTCCTTTTCCCTGTGTTTTTCCTCCTGTCGTTAGTTTCCCTGGTGTGTCTAGTGTCTGATTGTTTTCACCTGTGGCCCTTGTGTTTCTCCTCCCCTGCCCGGCTGTGTCTCGTCTTGTGATTACCCCTCCCTGTATTTAGTCTTGTCTCTTCCTGTGTGCAGTGGCGGTTCGTCTTGTGATTTGGCTTGTCCTCGGTGAGTGTTGTGTTCTGTCTTTGTTAGTATAGCCTTGAAATAAAGGAATGTTCACGTTAATCTGCATTTGGGTCCTACCTGCTTCACACATCGTAACGGATACATCTCAAATTGACAGAGTACTTTTTTGTGGGCCTGTGTTGACTTTTTGTCGGGTACTCAATATTTGTATTATAGACTTCTACGTTGACTGGTTTATACTTAGTCAAAAATAAATGCAGTTTCACTGACTTTGAAAGCAATGTTGATAAATGTCAGCAAATTACAAAAAGTGGTAAATAATAAATCCTTTTCATACTACAGTATACAGCGTAGGGCTGCTCGATTATGGCAAAAATCATAATCTCGATTATTTGGGTCAATAATTGACATCACGATTATTAAAAATGATTATCCATTTACTTTGAAAACATCCATTTATTGAAGAAAAAAATGTTGAACAGTATGTTTTTAACAGTTGAACTTTAAGTATAATTCAACTGACAAACCAATAATAATAAAACATTTTTTAATTATGTTTTCATAATCGTTGCAAGCCAAAATCGTAATTGCGATTAAAATACGATTATTATTATAAATATAGGGTATTTTGTGATTGGATAGTATGGAGGCTCAATGGAAACTAGGGGGAATGGGGGTTAAATCGGTCCCTGTTGCGTTGCATTGAACCTGGGACATTTGAGTTGTATGTTCCTTAAGTGTCCCAACGCCTACAAGCCAACATATAGAGGATCTTTTCTAAGCTTGGGAACATCATATCTTTAAATGAAATAACCATAACTCCTTTTTAAGTCACGCATCAACAACTGAGCTGGCTTGAAAAGGCTGTAGAGTATGACCAACAATGATCTAGAAATGATAAATGAATCCTTGAGTTTGGACTTTTTTATCACATTTTGGTTGAACTCCTTGGCGTTGGCAACCTGAGTCAAGGTGATATGAGTCAACCTTACTCCATATTTAAGGGACACAAGCGAATGAAGTTGGGAAGAACTGGTCTATAGTTACTCTTTTGTGTTCTCCTGTGATTTTATCTTCTACACTAAGAGATTGATTTAATATTCCAGTGGGTCTTTTAGCTTTTATATCATCAAACATTCATATAGTCTACCTATCATCCTTCACCTCCCTCCCTCTGCTTTGTCTCGGTAGTTGTTCAATAGGAGTGAAGGAGTACATCGTCTCAGCATCGAGTTGATCCTGATTGAAACATTAATGAGTTTATCGACATACATGTAGGTAAAGAAATGTGTCCATCTCCTGTTTAGTTAATGGATTGCCAGTCGTTTGCCAAGTTGATGTTCTCAATAATTCAGCCTTCATTTATTCTGGACTAATGGAGGTAAACGCCACCTTCCTGTGCTAATAGAGCCGCTGGACACAAAGGAGGCCTGTGTCACTTTTACATACGAAGAGCCACTTGATGATGACCAGACATCCTGCTAGTAGCAAACAGCTGACGATTTTTCAGAACGAGTTACGCTCCTCCTTCCTGGTTTCTTTTAAAGACATCCAGGGGGGGGGGGGGGGGGGGGGGGAGTGCAGCGGTAGGAAGTCTCCTCCTTTCCTACATCACCGCCTAGACTAGTCAATCAAGTTTACAATCAATATTATAAAAAAATAACTTTCAGGCCTGTCACTCCTTTTTTTCTTTTCGATTGCAGGCAAAACCCAATGTGAGTTTGCGCATGTAATATATTGTACCTACAGTGTTTCATATGATGGTTCTAATGTTCATGCTCGCGATTTATCTTGAAGGCGTTAAAAAAAACAGTTTGACCCCATCCTCCGCTTATAATTCCAGCACAGATTTTTACCATGAATTGCATGGCAGTTAAAAGTCAAAGAAAGTAGAGAAATTGCCACATATTGCACTGACGACAAATGGCAACTGCACTTGTCGCTTTAGGTGTGGTGAAAATTGAGGACATTTTGCCAAACCATGCACCAGTTTGGATAGTGCTCGCCGTATGATGAGAATACAACCAGCATATGCCCTGTATAGCCAATCACAGCAGCACGTTGTGACCGCTGCTTTGTCCATGCTTAGATTAACACAAGAAAATTGTCAGGCCAATAATTCTGAAAAAAACCTCTTTTTTTCTCATACCTTTTTTTCATGCATTTCTTTATTACAACAACACACATGCATATTATTTCCCTCCAA